>NC_133622.1:28071599-28366599 GCF_048593235.1 Sminthopsis crassicaudata
ATGACAGCATCCTATTACTCTGCTGAGGCAGTGAAGGATGAGAAAGTTGTATGCCTTCTGTAAATAGACAGATGTCTGTCCTCCAGAGGGAATCATATTTTTTTTGCCTCTGGCTCAGCCTAAGTTTAGCATTCTGAAACCAAGTGAGAGGGGGTACCAAGGAGCCTCCCATCCTCTCTGCCCTTGGAGAATTCACACGCTCTGATGTGTATGGGAACATCAAGCTCACTGACTGTTACCAATAAGAACCCTGCTAGCATCATAACAGCAGATGGCTGTGAAAGAAACATGAACAAATTTCACTGAAGTGGACAAAAGAACATGATCTACTGACTGTGATGGAAATAAAACCAGTACAAGTGTGACATATAGTAAGATCCTAACAAAGGCTTTAATGACTGAATATCATGCTGAATGACTGAATATCAAATATACATATGAAAGAGCTTTCTGTGGAAACTTGACAAGCATCATGTTCCAACTTTTATGAAAAAAAAAAATTGGACTATTTAATGATGCAATATTCTAAATTCAGTGCCTAGTGTATTAGAGGTACTTGATGGATGAATGATTGATTGTTTAATTAAAGCAAATGCTCAGTGGATGACTCATTGGATTAATCCATAGAATTTAATCCCTCCTTTAGGTTCTAAAAATAGGGTCTTATTAAAATTTGTCTTCCATTCTGACCAAGACGTTGAAAGGTTGAGATTTTTTTCCAAAAACAAGTCCTAAGTCCCAAATATACTTAGTGATAAATATAAATGAGAAATGCTATTTGTTCAGCAAATAGAGGAATAGTTTTAGGGACTTATGCAGTTGTATTTAGATGCAAAGAGAGCAAAGACTTCAGTAGACAGCCCTAAAAAAGGGGGCAAATCATTCCCCTGTTAGAAAAGTAGAATTGGATTTTTTTTGTAAAGGATGAGGGGTAATAAAGTAGGGAGCAATGACTGAAATGTTCATTATGACAGCGAATCAGAGCTGAGAAAAGGCCTACAGACTTAAAATATTGTTATTTGAAGACATTATTTTAAGCAATCCCTATAGGAAATAGACTAATTTCCAAGGAAATTTTTCCTTTTTCATTCCAAAAAATTTTTGTGAATTGTTGTAGCCAAAAAAGCAAGTGGGAAGATGATGCTTGATTTGGTTTTGAGCCTTTGTTTAGTTGTGTTTCTCCAAACAGTGACTGCCTGCTGGGCAAGTCATCGAGGCACAGTACACACACTTGAACCACTCCTGCTTTCACTGCAGATATCAAGGAGTCATGTAGCGATGCTTCAGACTTATGGATTTGCTGTCAGGTCTCAGGTCTAAGGAGCCAAACTCCATGGTTCTCAAATTTTCATCGCATTGGTAGGAAAATGATTGTTTGAAACAAGGGAGTAGTCTTTATGTGAACTGCACTTAGAGAAACACTCAGAATTAAGGGATGGTTCTTATAAAGATCCTCCCTCTGACAGCTGAGCTTTTCAACGTGTAGCCAAGTGGCAGAATCCCCCAATTTAAATCTTATTTTGTTGCCTTCTTAGAAGTCTCTTACCTTAAAAACACAAACAGTGGTTTCTCCATCCTGTGTTGTCCCTTGCTCCTTACCTTATTAGCCTTCACCCATTGCCAGACCATGTAGTCATTGGCAAGAAAACCAGATTTAGTGTCTAGGGATCTGAGTTCAAATTCAGACTATATTACTCAATATACCTGTGACTCTGGACATCATAATCACTTCATCTTTCTCTGCCTCAGTTTCCCCATGTATGCAAACAAGGAAAATGGACTCGATGATTTCTAATCCCATGAATTGAATTGAAACAGGTAAAAATGACCTGCCCTGCAAACTGGAGCTTTCATAGATAAATGCAAATATCGGTGAATCTTTGAGAAGTCTATCATTCATTAGGAGGTGAGTTTCTATAGAATAAAATACAAATATGCTCATGTTCTAGAGCTAACTTGGTACAGCAGATAGAGAGCTGATGGTGGAAGTAGGAAGGTCTGTATTCACGTCCTGCCTATGCTCATTTAACTTGTAAGTGATCTGGCAACTCTCTCAACCTTAGTTTCCTCATCTGTAAAATGGGGAAAATAATAACCAAAAGTTTCATGAGAATTAAATGAGGTAGCATCGATAAAGTTCTGTGGAGACCCGGAAGTACTGTTACAACTTATAGTACTAGTGGCTAGAATTTAAATAGTACTTGACCTGAATTGAAAGGAGTTTTCTCATGCTGGAGTTCCTAAAAGCAGTGTAATCACAAGTCCAGTCCCTATCCCCATCCCAATTTTCATGTTCATTTTCAGAATAAAAAAATAAGAGAATTACAAAGCAGCTAGTTCTAGTAATGAGACATGTTTAAGACCTTTGGAGCCACCATTATTCCTTCTGTGAGAATGCCTAGGATAAACCAATCTTCTTTCCCTGGGTAACATATGATACTAAAGTCCATTATCCCTTTCATTCAGCATTCATTCAAAAATATGTTTAAGCATCTTTTTATGTAAATCACTGAGCGGGACATTAAGGGAGATATAAAGATAAAAGATTCAGTCTGTCTTGCAAGAGCTTATAATTTAATAGGGGAGATAAGAAGCAGACTGAAGTAACTATATATTAGAAAAAAATGCTATATATAAAGTTAGTTCCTTGAAAGTTCATAGAAGGAAGAGATCACTTCCAATGAAGATAACCAGGAATTGCTTTATGAAAGGATGTAACATTTGAAAGAGGCCTTAATAAATAATTAATGAAAAGGAAAGATTTGGGAGTCAGGGTGGCTCAATAAGCCATTCCACTCAAGCTTAGGATGTGTAAAGCATCATCATGTAAAATAAGATTTAAAAGGGAGATTGGAGCTAATTCTGAAAATCTTAAACATCAAGTCAGAGCAGTGGGGAACTCTGTTAAAGTTTCTGAAAAGTGACCTAATGTTGGATTTGCTATTATGAATTCACATAGGTCAATCCCCAGGGCCTGAGTCTGCTAGGGAAGATGGATCACACAGGTTATGTTTGTTCCTAGTCTAACAAGCTCAACTTCCCCTTTCAAAATCCTTCTCTCACTTGGTCGCTCAGCTCAGGTCTTCCCTCTTCCACAAAGCCCTCCCTGATTTCCTCTGACAGGAATGTTTTCCTCAGATATTTGCAGCCCTCCTTGCCTGGACTTCTCCCTTGTTTCATTGCACCCTATGTTATACTATACTTGTTTGTGCACATGTGATATCCCCTTCCCACTTAGAGAGAAACTCCCTGAGGTCAGGGACTGCCCCATTTTTCCATCTTTGTATCTGCCATGATTTACAAGCAGCAGGTACATAGTAATTATCTGTTGAATAACTGAACCTCTAGTCCAAGTCTAATAGTGATTGTTGTGCTCTGCCTTGTGGCTCCCAACGTTCCCAGAGATCCAGAGTTCGAAGAAAGTGTAGAGCATCAACTTCATCCCTACCATTTTACAAGTGAGGACACGAGTCTTCTAAAGGTGAAACAATCTGGCCAAGGTCACCAGTAACAAGAGATGGAGCCACGGTCCTGTCCTCTGAATTCAGCTGTCTTTCCACTGTGTCACATGGTACCATCTTTAAAAATGGCACGTGTAACCTTACTGAGCAGCAAGCCCCCCTCAAGAGGTGTTCAAGCAGAAACCAGATGACCATTCGTCAGGGATTTCCCACTTCAAGTAAAGCACGTAATAGATAAAACCTAAGAGTTTTTCCAAGCAAGAATTAGATGATTCTAACAAAAATCCCATGATATAACCAGAGAAACTCCCAAATGCCTTCTCAAGAATATTCCTTCTCCTTACAAAAGCTCCCTGAAAAGTTCCTTGCACAAGCACCAAATCAGTAATCTTATGGCATAGTTACTTTTCTTTTAAGGTTATCAGTTATATGCATATTCAAATCAAGCTTAATTTAATAATACCTAGCTCCCCAAAAGAAAGGGGACTGTGAAGATGACACAAGAGGGACCAAAAAGAGAGAAAATTCTAATTAGGGATTAAGCGCACACTTAATCAAGATAACAGCAGCAAGACACAAAATGTAGCATCACTTACTGAACTTAGCTCTTGGTAATGAATATCTTCCACGTACTAATACATTTTTAAAATAATTACCACATAATGAGCCAGCTTTCCCCCTTTGAGTATTTTGGAATATGAGCAAAGGGCCCTCCCAGAGAAGGAAAAAGCTGTCTTTGGTGCCTATTGTCCCTACCAAAGGAAAGGATTTCTTGCAACGTTCCTCAGCAGCTAAGACCTAATTTCAAATACTGGCTCTGCTACTTCTTACCTGCCTTATATCACATTCCCCCTCCTAGGTCATTTCCTCATCTGAAAAAAAATGTGGTAGTTGATTCTTTTCAACCCCAAATCTTTTTTTTCTTAAATGATTTATTTAAAATCTAAGTACAAAATAGGAAAAGAGCCATGTGTACATCAGAACATGAGAGAATTCAGAATTTAAAACAATAAATTTCCACACATTGTGGAAATTATATATATATATATATATATACATATATATATATATATATATAGAGAGAGAGAGAGAGACATATATATATATATATATACACATATATATACTACACATTGTGATCAGAGTCATCCATCTTTTATTTGCTTCCTTATAATTTTTTTCCAGTTTCTGCTGTGCACTTTTACTTCATTCTTTTTCCCACTTTTCTCCCCTCCTTTTCTCCAAGAAGGCTACAATTAAGCACAGATACACACACACACACACACACATCTATACATACACTTGTACAAACACATACATGTACATATATATAAATACAATCACACACATATATACATATGTACATCTATGAAATACTGTAATACACTAGTTTGTCCTTCTGTTTCTCCAAACATGGATAACGTCTTCCTTCAAAAGTCCAGATCTTTCCATATTTTTCTAAATTTACCAACTCAGCATTTCCTTTGTCACAGCAATAATCCACCTTATTTTGACTAGCTGTTTTAAATAATCTAATACAACATTGACATAGTTGACATATGCTATAGTTCCCCTATTTTTCTGTTTTGAATTCAAAATCTTAAAAATGTATTGGCAACAGTTTTTCACTAACTACTTTAAGACAGGTGTCTAGTGTCAAGGTCAGGATTTATGGAACTGTGAATCTTTTAAGATCCCCATTTTTTAAAGCCCATAAATCCAACAACTCATCTGGAAAGTGACATGTGCACAGTCCCCAGCTAACCCCATTATGATTCTGAGTATAGACATTCTGCTTTCTCGGTTTTATTTTTTTCTCTAATTAACCACTGCTTAGCATTTTCCGAGGCAGCAAGCCAATGCAGTGGCTAGAGTGCTAGATCTAGTGTCAGGAAGACCTGAGTTCACGTTCTATTGTGTGACTTTGAGTCAATTAAACTGTCTGCCTCAGTTTTCTCAACAATAAAAATTAATAATAGCTCCCACATCCCAGGGTTGTTGTGAGAATCAAATGAGATAACAATTGTAAGGTGCTTAGCACAGGATTTTCCTTTACAATTTGGTTGTGATTGGAAATTTAGTACTTAAAGATTTCATGACTTTTTTCTGCTATCTCCCTTGAATACATTCAGGTTTTCCTGACATCCTCCACTAATACCAAGTATCAAAACACATTAGTACCTCTAAAGTGGAAAGTGATTCATGTTATAGATGAGGAAACCTAAGCTGACCAGCCATGTTCCTACAGCTAATAATTGGCAGAGCGGGGACTAGAATCTTGGCCTTCTGGTTTTAGGCTGTGCTTCTTTCTATCACATCATATTGCCTATTTTAACAGGTTTCTCATAATTTGTTCTTTCGTCTTCAGGGGAGAATTGAATTGACCAAAACTTGCAATAGCCATAACGGCCAATGGGGCTTAAGTGAAAAAGAAAAATTGATTCTCCTTTTTCAAAAGGAAACAAGTGGTAAATCAATTAAAATCCTTTTAGTTTTTGGCTGTAAGAGCAGCACGAGGTATTGGAATTGGAAAATTGTTTTATTCTAAGGGCCTCACATTGGGAAATCCATGTAGCATAAAAGAAAAAAGAACGATTTTTACATACCTTTTGTTATTTCTTTTTCTTTTATTAAGTTAAAAACCCAGTTAGAGGAATTCTAGCATAATCAAAATTTCATTAGTCTATTCAAGAGAAGACTAAACAGCATTCTTAATGATTTTTATTTTAAATGTCAGATACAGAATAATAATGATATGGCAAAATATGGCAGGTGACTCTTGTATTACTTTTCAATGCAATACAAAAAGAAAGGCTATGTTTTTTATTTTCTTTATTCACAATGGAGCTGGAACCACTAGGAACCACAATGATCTCAGAAGGCAAAGTAGGAAAAGCACTGAATCTGTCATCAAAGAATCTGAGTTTAGATCCTACCTAAGCCAGTTACTATCTGGATGATTTTGAGCAAATCATTTGGTTTTCCTGGGCCTCTATTTCCTCATCTGTAAAATGACTTAGACTGTATCCAAGTTCAAATGTAATTCTTTACTATTAGATGAGGCAAGAAGATTTGGCATAGAACAACAAATGCTAGATCAGAATATGTGCTTATTTTCCATTTACAGCTTATGAACATTATTTCACAATGCTTCAATTCTTCATTACTATGTGATGAACTTGAAATTAAAACTCTCAAATATATATATATACTTATATAGAAATACTTATAATTCATATGTAATTTATAATATATAATATTTATACATAAATGTACATGACATATATAAAACAAATATAAATATGCTTTTTTTAAAAATGTTGAGTTTGATTTATTCATAATAGACCTAAAAAAAATTTCACAGTTGCTTCTTAGAGATGGTTCTTTTCTAATGTTAGGATAAGCTAGGTTGGGATGGAGCCAGTTCCAACAGACTCACAAAAGTCAAATGTTAAATTTGATCTCACTTTATTGTTTTGCTAATTGTCTAGATTTTAGAAAGTGATGAAGAAAATGTTAATAATGCATGTTAAACTTAAAACTGGATCATGTGTAATTTTTTTTTTCTTGGAGAACTAGTGTGAATGTGATTATCCATAGAATCTCTAAACTTACTAGCCTTAGGTAATGTATAAGTTTGTGACTTCCCATTTCCCCTGGCATAAAATATAAACATTATTTAGTGAATAGAGACTTTTTTTTTCTTAATGTGTCCAACACTTAGCACAGTCTGCAGAACATAGGAAATATTTATAAATGCTTGTTGAATAGAATTAAATTTGAATATCACTCCACAGATTCAAAATCATCAACAGTTCCTTATTATCTTGAGGAGAAAAAAACAAAACTCCTCACCCAAGCAAAGTCCCCTATAGTCTTATTCCAGTCTGCCTTTCATAACATTTTATTCTATTCCCTTTTGTCCATTCCAGTCCTGTTGATTATTTCCTAAACCCGGATTCCATCCCCCATCCCTTTTCATTCACATCACCTTCCCTCGTGTCTGAAATATACTTCTCTCACCTCTGCCTCTCAAAATCCTTAGTTGTTTTAGGTATCATTCCCCTTTGTGAATTGTTCCCTGATTCCCGTCTTTATGTTTCACCTAACATTTACTTCTCTATGTAACTACTTTCTTCAGGTAAAATGTAAGCTCTCCTTTGGGGACAAACTTAAGCATTACACTTTGCAGCATTCCGTTTAGATTCTGTTGCTCATATCTTTTCCACTTTTTTCACTTGAAGATTTCTCAAAGTGGGAAACCACTACCTTGCAGCACAGCTTATTCAACTTTTGAATAACTAATTTTTCTTAAGGATTAATCTGCTTTTCTGCTCTCTAAGACCAAACAAAATAATCCTGATTCTTCAGCCACACAATAGACTTTCAAATATTTGAAGAAAAGCATTCCCCTCTACCACTACCCCAGTCCAAGGCTTTCCTGCTGAAAGCTACACATCCTTATTTCCTTGAATGGATGCTCATATATCCTGATCTTGAAGCCCTTTACCACCCTCCTTTGGACACTTTCCAGTTTACTAATATCTTTCTAAAATGTGATATTCAGAACTGAATGGAATATTATTGATGGGATCTGACCCAAAACAAAGTTCAGAAGAATTATCCGTTCATTACTCCTGGACTTTATGCTAGGAGAGATTTCTAAGCTTATGGGAAGAGATATCAAGATTAGAATAGAATAACTGGAAGCACTGAGTGAGATCTCTGGGTGAAGGAGAAGAGTAGGTAAAAATAATTCAAGAAATTAATAAACTGTGACGTCATCAGAATGGCTCTCATCCACCACTACGATTGTAGGGAATCACCCCTTCTCTTTCAGTATGATCCCTACCTAAACGTGTCCATACAGTTATCATAAAGGATCCTCCCAAGTGGAATCTTTCTTCTGATTGAGCAATTTGTGCATACTAGAGAAGCTTTAGGGTTGGTCTCATTTTATCCTTTAATCTCTCTACACTCACCTCTTTTTGCAATAATAAATGGATTTGATGGTTTTTTCATGCCTCCTTCTTCCATTTAAGTCATCCTACATAAGCTGCTATAGGTTGTTTCACCTGCCTTGCATCTTTTCATTGCTCAGTGAGTCATCCATGTTTTTCATTTGTCTGGGATCTTTGTTTTCCATGATTCATCATTTTAAAGCATTCAGTAAATAAGAGTGAGCAGCTTGGGATCACTGAGAGTCCTGCAAAAATTGCCTATATTTGGTACAACTTGACCTTATGCTGGTCCCCAGTTCTACATCTACCTATAACATCTATCCAGGATATAAATTCTAATGCAAAGGACTGACTATGTTAGTACCTTATTCAATAAAATCTAGTGGTTCCCTTTTAACATCATGGATCAAAGACAAATTTCTCTATTTGGTATTTAAAGCTCTTCCCAATCTGGCTTCAACAGCCATTTTGTTGTAATCTTAATATGTGTGTGTGTGTGTGTGTGTGTGTGTGTGTGTGTGTATGTGTATGTGCTTTATTTCACAAACTAGCCCTTTTGCTATGCTTAACAAAGAAACCCTCCATTTCCTATTTTCATGCTTTTTCACAGGCTAGACTCTGCATGCCATGAATATACTCCTGCCTCATTTATTTCTGAGAAACCTTAACTTTATTTAAAGATCAACTCCTCCAATGACTTTTTGCCAGTTTTCTTAGTTGCTAGTGTCTCCCTTCAAAAAAACTTTTACCTGTATTAAGTTTGCATAGGTTTTATATATACACATGTTGCCTTCTTTCAATGAAAAATAAATATCCAGAGGGCAGAAAATGTTTTATATTTATCTTTATATCCCTAATGCTTAGTACAGTATCTGGCACATAATAAACACATGAAATGCAGATTGATTGGAGGACTAACACATTGTGCCGCCCATTCAAATGCATGTTACAGTCTAGACAATATAAATTTTTAATCCATTTTGGGTTTTTAGTGCGTTAACTAGATCCTCTCTTTTCAATGACTTTAGGTCTCATTTTGGATACAGCAAATAAAATGCTATACAGCACCTGATCAAGACTTTGAAAGAACAAAACAAAGCTCCTGGGTCCTGATATTTAAAACTGTGAGAAGTCTTGAGAAATGTGGGCAAAAAACATGGTAGAGAAAGATCTTGATAGCAACTGTGAGAATCACTTGTAAACAGAAAGTATTGAGGGAAGGCATCTTGACAGGAGAAATTTGCTAATGTACAGTGAAAAATAACTAGGAGATAGACCAGTGTTGAATATAGTATCAGAGATGAGGATAAATAGAAGAAAATAAAATGGAGGGAATATACAGTAAATATAACCACAAATGTGATGAACTTACCCATAAAACCATTGCAATAGCAAATGGATTAGAGAACAGAATCCAATAATATGCTATTTACAAGAAACATACTTCAGTCAGAGAGACACAGAGTAAATGGTAAGGGGCTGAAGAAGAACCTATTATGCTTCAGCTGAAGTTTAAAAAAAAAACAAAAACAGAAGTATCAGTTATGATCTAAACCCAAGCAAAAGTAAAAATAAACTTAATTAGAATAGAATTTTAGAAAAGTTAGATATAATAGATCTTTGGAGAAAATTGGATGGTTATAAAAAGGAGTATACTTTTCTCAGCTACATATGGTACATCCACAAAAATCAATCATGTGTTAGGACATTAAAAATTT
Source organism: Sminthopsis crassicaudata (assembly GCF_048593235.1). Classification (NCBI taxonomy): domain Eukaryota; kingdom Metazoa; phylum Chordata; class Mammalia; order Dasyuromorphia; family Dasyuridae; genus Sminthopsis; species Sminthopsis crassicaudata. The sequence continues at coordinate 28,081,740 of NC_133622.1, forward strand.
CACAAATATAGAAAAGGAAAATAGTAAATGCATTCTTTGGACTAGAATGTAACCAATAATACATTCAATAAAGGACTATGAAAACATAGACTAGAATTTAATTTGGAGCTAAAGTCTTAAAGAATGAGTGGGTCCAAGAGCAGTGAGACAACATACCACAGCCAAAGCAATATTTAGGGGGAAATTTGTATCTCTAGATGTGTAAATTAATAAAAGAGGGAAGAAACAGACCAATGAATTTAGTGTGCAATTAAAAAAACTAGAGGAGAAAATGAACTGGGCTAGTGAGAAGTTATTTTACTACAATGAGTATTTACTGATTATCAAAATGAGTAATCAGTCTCTCCCACTTCAGAACTCTATACTCCAGGAGAAAGTACTTCAAACATAGAGACAAAAATAACATGTACATGCTCTGTTTGTTTTGTTTTTGTTTTTTGCAAGAAGCGATTGGGGTTAAGTGAATCACCTAGTGTCATATAACTAAAAAATGTTAAGTGCCTGAAGCCAAATTTGAACTCAAATCCTCCTGACTGCAGGGCCAATGGTCTATCCACTCTACCCCTCATGCACATACTCTTTTTAATAGCTTTTTATTTTTAACATATATGCAAAGACAGTTTTTAATATTCACCTTTGCAAAACTTTGTGTCCCAAATTTTCCCCCTGACTTCCCCCAACTCTCTCCTTTAGACAGCAAGTAATCCAATATACATTAGACACGTACAATTCTTCTATACATATTTCCACATGCACATCCTCTTAACACATTCTATATTTATTTTATTTCAGAAACACATTAAGCAGAAACACAATTGACCAGTCTTAAGTTAGTGTAAGATGTAGTCAACATGTTTTACCTTCTGATATACACATTTTTGATTTTCCCCAAAGAGACACTTTCTCTGAGTCCATGGAGCCCGACATAAATGTGAAATATCAGATACTTATGGTGAAAGATGAAATATATATTGACTTAGTCTTTGTTTCTTTATACATTTCTGCTTCTCAAACTCCACCATATACTTTCCAGTTTTTGAATTGGTGAGATAGCAGTATTAGTTTTCTTGTCTTTGTTTCTATATGTATCCCTGAGGGTCTTTTGAGACTACATTCATTCAAGAGGGATAACAGTACTAGTGGGTTTGCTGTTAGCCTTAAAAAATTATTACAGGAAGAGGGTGAAGAAAACAAAGACGTATGTTTATTCTATACTCGTAACTTTTTGTTATATATATGTATGTATTATATATGTGTGTGTGTATGTTTATGTATATGGCTTCTTCAGAAATGCAGGAAATAAATATACAATAATGAATATAGAGGTTCAGCTTATCATAAGCAATTCGGTCTTTATCTTCTGTTTAGGAACATCTATGGTATACATATGACCTGAACTCCTGTCAGACTGAAAAGTTACTCAGGGAGCCTAGAGCTTTACCTCCCATTAAATTGTTCCATCTAGGCTTTTACTTGCCCATAGGGAGAACTGTAAACTTGAGTCCACTGAATTTAACTCAATGAATATAGTGTGCATAAACTACTCAGAGATTCTTTGTTATATGATTCAGCACTAATACAAAGTTTCAGCGTGTTCCAGATTCTTGTTTTTGCTTTTAACAACACTTTAATGAAATTTCAGTAATTAGGTCATCCTCTTTAGGACTAAGTCTTGATTATTACTATCTTTGGCAAAGTAACCTTTTTTAGAGCAGACAGTACTGACTCACCATCAGTAGGGCATATGCTTTGAATTCTTTGGATAATGGTGGGGGAAGATTTTTTTTATTATCTCATGTGATCTCTCCTTGGGATCAAAGGCACACATACATGTATGCCGGATGACCTGCCGGGGCTAGGGGCTGTGCCTGTTGGGATAGAACAAAGTTAACTGGCCCACACCATGATCAAATAATACAATTGTGCCAAAAGTTACTTCCTTTTCTTCTGACAGGTTATAGACCATTATTCTAAAAGAATAAGGAATGTGTTCAGGGTTTTTTCCCCTTAGAAATGAAACTTTCCTGGATACAGGAATACTTTGTAGTAAGTAGAAAAACAAAAAGAGTTATTGCTATAAGCAGTTTGACTGTGTTTTTGATCATAGTAATAAAAGAACATGGGTGAGCCACAAATTCCATTTAAAAATAAGATACAAAGAGAGCAACAGAAAGATAAGAGGTGGGTGTGATTTGATAGCTCTCAAGGAAACCTAATCTACATATCAACTTTGAGTTACTCTGTTACATATTAAGTAAAAATGGAAAGAAATTTATTCTGAGCCTGTATTCCATTTTCGGGTACATTGAAATAGACACTAGAGCTTCCTTATATTTTGAAAAGGGAAAATTTTCTCCTAGATTAGTTTTGTATGCTGGCATTTTGTTTTTGGAGAATAATAATCAAAATCACTTCAGATTCTTCTGATAACTAACTGTGGACATATCAATACCCATTCCATTTATTCCATTTTCTACTCGATTCCATTTAGGAGACAGTTTTTTTGTCTTCTTTTCATCTCTAAGAGGTTGACACCTCTCTGCCTTATGTATAACTGGCAGTCCCACCTTCTCTACTCAACACATCGCACCTAAAACTCAAACTTAAAAAAAGATCATCCTATGTGCCTTCCCTTTTTGATTTAAGATGTCTACATGATAATTATTCCATTTGATTCTTTCTTCCTCACTGAAGATGCTCACCATATCCTATACCTACCCATCTAACTAGTTTTTGCCTTGTGCCCATTCTTTCCTGATTGCCCTCTGTATGAATTTCCATTGACCCACTCTCTTTTCTACTCATCAAGTTTCATCGCCCTCTTTTATGTATCTCTGTACGACACCTTGGAGTATCCACATATGTTTCTGAGGGCATATTGATAGATAATTATATTGCTGTGAGAGACAGCATGGCACAATGGAAATGGCATAGGATTTAGAAACAGAAATTTGGGGATCAAATGACATCTCCACTTAGGACCTTTGTGATCTTGGTTGAGTCTCTTAACCAATCTGTGCCTCAGTTCCATAATCTGGATTGATAAAAGGATTTCTTCATCTCTGTGATATAGAAGAATCTTATACTTGGGTTCAGGAGATATTTGTATTTGTGCCCCACTTTTGCTATTTAATAATTAGATAACTATGTTTAAGTCACCTAATCTAGTCTAACACTCAGTTTCCTCATCTTCAAAATGGTAATAATAATAATAATAATAATTCCTTCTTCTGAAGATAGTGGCAAAGATCTAATGATATCATGAATATAGAAAGCTGGGTATCACCAGCTATAGATCACTGGACCTGGAATCAGGAAATAAAAGTTCAAATCTAGATACAAATACTTCCTGATTTTGTGAGGCTTTGGACAAATCACATCATCTCTGTCTAAGTCACATTCCTCAACTATAAAATGGAGATAATAATAGTTTCTATTTACCAGGCTTAAAAGAGGTAATACTTGTAAAATGTTTAGAATAGTAGACACTATAGAAATGCTAGTTATTATCATTATTATTATTTGTATTGTAAAGTAGTACTTAAAACTCTATATAGAAGTCAGCTATTATTATCTATGTTTGTTAGTCAATCAACAAGCATTTTTTAAGCTCTTAATATTTGCTAAGCACTGATGATTCAAAGGTTAAAAAAAAAGCCTTACCCTCAGAAGAAGCTCATATTGGCAAGATAGAAATAATTGTACATACAAGATATTTGTAGCATAAATAGAAGGTAACTTCAAAAGGCGAGCACTAAAAGCACAGAGTGGGGCAGGGGGAAGGGTGGAGTAGGGTGAAAGAGAGTGGAAAGAACAACAAGAAAGGCCAGTAGACAAGATGTGAGCTCCATCTTGAAGGAAGCTAGAAGTAGTAGTAAGGAGCTAGAGCTTCTGGAAATGGAGAACAGTAAAAAAGCAGATTTGAAAGATGGATTTTGAATTTGACTAGCATGACTAGATCACAGAATACATGGATCAAAACAAAAATGTGCATTTGCATATTTGCATATATTTTATAGATCATTAACTCAGAAATGTGGATAATCATAATAATTAGCAATCCCATAGATCTTTAGGATTTACAAAGCTTCTTCCTCACAACAATTTCTTAATAGGGTAGTAGTGCAAGTATTAATTTTGCTATTTTATAAATACAAAGATTGAGACACAAAGAGGTGAAATAAGCTGCCCAAAATCATACATGAAAATCAAAACCCAAAGCTTTAGTCCATTGTTCTTTCCACTCTGCTATGAAAGATGACAGCTATTTCTGTTCACAAATAGGAATATTTCCAACCAAGTGATAAAACTGTAGACTACTTTTCACTCAGCTGTGAACTTACACAAACTACCAGGTTCAATTTAGACTAATTTTGGAAGGAACTATAGCTCAATTGGCTTGAATCCCAATCCAAACTCAGCTGGGAAGTTCTAAAATCATCTGAACTAGCAGACAAGACAAAAAAGGAGGATGCTAGCTCTAAAGCACTAATGCAAGTATGAAGAAAAAACCTCCCAATACCTATTACCCAAAGAGGATAAACTCTTCCTAATACTTCTGGCAAAGGAAACTGGAGAACAGTATCTCTCAGACTCACCCATTTCAAATGGAAAAAGATTGTGGAGTATATATGTGTTTGTGTGTGTGTGTGTGTGTGTGTGTAAAAGAATTAAATCATGAAATTATTTCTTGACCTTTCAAAAAATCAAAGAAAATAACATGTCAAAAGTGGGAGGCTGTTATAATTATATCTGCAGAAACATCAGAATAATATAAATCCCCTAAATGGGACTTTTCTCAGAAACCATAAATTCTTGAACCAGCCCTTAGCTTATATATCAGTGGGAACAAATCAGTCTCCCCCTCACTGATTTATTTAATATGGATTTAATATGGATAATCTTGCCCATACATGACCTTCCTAACATCCAGAAACAGAATCAGGGTAATTTTATGGAACTAAAAACTCGGCTCACAAAGATCTTCAGGCATTCCCTAATTCCATGGGGCAGTTTACTTCAATTTTTGAAATTTAGTTGCTGTCCCTGGAACTAATCAATCAACCATGTTAATTCTCTAATTCAAGTGCAAAGAGAACTGGCAGCACTTGAAGCATGAAAGAGGGAGGAAAATTAGACTTTTGTCTATGAAATCAATTAAAAATAATGTTCTTGACCTTTAAAAGTAATTTCCCCCAGATCAATATATGTATATCTATCAATTTATAATGCGAGGGAATAGAAAGTGGAGAGTCCATTAAAATTCAGATTCATGCAGGGTCCAATTATCAAGAAAAACCCAAAAGTTCATAAAAGTTGTCATGTTAATTTCTTAATTATTTTTGTTTCAGTGATCTCATTCATTTTTTTAAATTTCACTTTCCATCCTTAATTTTAAAAAAATTCTTAAATATATTCAAACATTTGTTTGAATACATTTAAAATTAAAGAAATTTCCAGTACAAAAAGAATGCATCAAGTGCTATTTAGTCTATAAAGAATAATTGTTTTTAGCATTGAATTATAGGGTTTTAAAATTTTAAATCAATGGTAGAAGGGAATAAATCTAAATTTCTATAGAGTGGACCTTGTAGTCACAATAGTAGTTACTTGCCTATGCAATACCCAAATAAGTATCAAAAGTGAAAATTTTCTTTTCTTAAAAGCTTATGTCTCAAATCAAATGGTTTCCCAAAAAGTATTTCTTTTCTAAGTCATCTTCTTTCACTTTTGTCTTTATATCCCCAGCTATTGACACAGTCCCTTTCATATATTAGATCCTTGATAAAGAGCCACTGAATTAAATGTTGAAACAGAACTGGTTTTATTCTCTCTGTGTTTCATTGAGACCATCTAAGTCTAGGTCTCTAGAAAGATGTAGTCTTTTTTTTGGGGGGGGGGGCTTTATTTGGCCCATGGCAGCAACTCAACAATTGTCTTTGCTTAAGTTATATTAGTATATTTTTATCTTCCTTCCTTAAATGACAAACTGTAGCATAAGAAACATATCTTATTGTCAAATACATTATGTTGATCAAGTAATAAAAATGTTGAGGGCCAGTTGCCAAATTAAGATAAATATTTTTAAATTATTGTTGATTCTCTGGTCCATGATTAAATGAAATATGGTAAAAAAGTAGCTGGATAAAAGTTGGTGGGGCAGTTAGGGATAAAATGTATGATATATACTTCATTCTTTCATCAACATCTGGCAACAGCTCTTTCTTTTGTATTGGGAGCATTATTGGTCAAAAAATGCTTCATGATATAGGAAATATTATCTATATTAGGTGCTTCCTGGCATGAGCCACCTAGAATAGACTGATTCTAACCATGAACTGCAGACGTAGGATCATATACATAGAACAGGAAGGAATCTGAGCTTGGAAAAGCATCACAAAGAGAAGGACCAGACAACAGCCCAGAGAGACCAGCCAGATGTCCGCAACCCTTCAGACGCTGATGACAGCAATGTCCTCCTGACCATGACACCAGAGACAGCAGACACAGTTTTAGTGTTGCAGCTAAAATGGACTGTCTTGGGTGATATGCAATATAAAGACTGTGAATAGACAATGGGCCTGCTTGCTCCTCCCGTGGCTACTTGCCATATGATGGCCTGGGGAGAGGCTTTGCCCTGTGCTTTCTATTGAAGGACTATGCTTTTAAATTAGTGGGTGAAAAAACCAAAGCACCCACCTGCCGTTGTTATTGAGACAACGTTTCTGGACATGACTTTGCTTATGTGCACCTGTGAAACTAGAATTGCTCTAGGATTGTGAAAAGTGCAGTAGAGAATTGTGAGAAACTAGAATTGGTCTAGAATTGTGATAAATGTAACTAGAATTGTGACAACCTACCTCACTGATATTTAATTGTTAACTAGAATTGTGATGTTTTACCTTGTTGACTTCCCACCTCAGTGTTGACATCCTACCTCATTGGCATCCAACCTCTTTGCCTTATTATCTCGAGTATGACTTTGATGAATGGGTTGAACACTTGGGCCACTGTTAAGCCTAATTCTCATTGTCATACTTCTGTTTGCTGATCTGTTGCTTTGTACCTCCTTGGGCATAACACTCTGTCATCTCCTGGATCAAGTGAACTATAGCTGGTGCTAAAAGTTTAGCTTGATGAGATGTGCGGTTCCCGCAAAACAAGAGAAGGGAATTGTAAGAGCCCTTTAAATGGGCGGCGCCACAGTGCATCGGGAGATTTGAGTCCCCCAGGAAGTAATTTCTGTGGATATTAGGACTGCCTTGCAGGTGGGATCTTGGCCACATTGAGATAGCTTCGTAATGGATGACTCTCTCACTGATTGGCTGTGTGACGTCACAGGCCCTTTATAAGCCCACTGCAGGCAGCAGTCGCTCTCTTTAACCTGGCTCCCTAGCCTGGGTGGCCAAGCCGAGATGGATAACTGAAAGAGGTAAGGATTTTGGTAGTGAACACATGGGTCTTCTGACCAGGTGTTCACTTGGGAACCACAAGTCAGGGCATTAAGTCAGGGCATTATGTGAGTAGGTACAATAAAGGCTTTTAAGATTACACATGGCTGTTCTTGAGTGTGCTACTGGTTATTAAGCTATAGATTCAAGAGATCATGGCCAGAGACCTTTGAAGGCCTCAGAGGAGGCGAGCTGGGTAGAGTTGACACTGCAAAGGTCAGTGGTCAAAGGTACTCTGTTGGGCCTAGGGCAGACTAGTAATTGTAACTGCCAGGAGGGCACGTTACATTTACCTTCTCTAAATTACCCAAAATTCCAAGTTGGTGACACATACATTAACAAAGCTGCACTGTGGGATCTACGGAGATAGCAAAATTTCAAAAAAGGAAAAACGAGTCTTTCATAGCTAAGAAAACATAATAGCAATGAAACTCAGACATGAACTTAACACATACTTAAGATAAAATGGATATAGTTCTAAAATAGGAACAAAAATTTTAATTATAATTATGTAAAGATTTGTATTACACAGAATTCACATCCAAATATTATCATATGGTGAAGTAGATAAATATTAAATGGATACTATTCATCAATTCAAGGTGTAGGATTAATAAGTCATCCTAAGATCTGTCATTCTGAGCAACACTAAATGACTCAGATGAAAATTTTAGAATTTGCTCAATCATCTATATGTTTTCTCCACAAACTAAGCAGCATAGTATAGAACTTAAGAACGATTGTTGTTCGGTCAAGTCTGATTCTTCATGACCCCACTTGGGGTTTTCTCGGCAGAAATCCTGAATAGTCTCATTAATTAAAGCCCGGCTGGTATTGTATGAAATGTCCTACAGAATGCTAAACTTCATTTTCTTGTTCATACACAGGGACTGTTAGGTGAAAAGTATGGAAACATCCGAATTCCTGGGGAAGTTGAAGCATCCGAATTTGAGATGATTTTGGACGCTGCCATAGAAGCAAAACTGGAAACCAAGGTGCTTGACGAATGGTATTGCCGAGATGAGAACTCCGTCCCAGCAGCATATTACCTCAGACCCAAACACGAAATGCTGAAGAGCAATAAGAACTCAGTAAGTTGTGTCTCAGCAGAGTCTGCCATGTTCTTAAGCCTTAATTCAGGGAAAGTCTTTCTGAATTCACTGACAACACAGCAGGATGGCATTCCTCTCTATGCTACAGTGTATAAATAGAACTTCTCTTGGACCTCAGAACTATCACATCTTAGGCTCGTGGATTTAGAGTAGAAAGGATGACATTTAATCAAACCTTCTCACCACATTTTATAGATGAGGAGACTGAGGTCTCAGAGCCTAAAGGATTTGGCCAGAGTCACACAGGTAGTAAGTATCAGAGGCAAGAATTGAACAGGGATCACCTGACTTCAAGTCAGTGTTGTTTCCAATGCATAACATATATTTGTTTATTATTTTGATATCTATCCCCAGGGCTTAGTCCGACTGGCACACGGCAGGTGTTTTCTAAATGCTTATTGATTGAGTGACAAATTTCTACCAGAAACACATTGATTTTATTTTTTGGAGTTCACAAAGCATCTCATTTGACCATCATAAACAGCCCTTTGAGATAGATGCTATTATTAACTCCATTTTCCATTTTAGGAAAGTGAGGTAGAAATATCAAGTGATTTCCCCATACTATAGAAGTATGTAAATGTAGGGATTTGAATCCAGATTCCTCCCAACTCTCTAAGTCTAGAACTCTATCTAATATACCATATATTTTTATTTAAAACCTATATGTAGTGTGCTCATGTATAATGAGCCTTCTCAAATGCTCTCTATAAAAATGATCATTCACATTTATAATAGTGTCGGGGCAGCTTAGATGGCACAGTGGATAGTGCACCGGCCTTGGAGTCAGGAGGACCTCAGTTCAAATCCAGCCTGAGACACTGAACACTTACTAGCTGTGTGATTCGGGGCAAGTCACAATCCCAATTCCCTCTCAAAAAGTAAAATAAAATAAAACAAAAACATTTATAAGAGTATTATTATTTCATCTTGAAGATAACTGAGGGTCAGTAAATATATGGGACTTGCCCAAAATCTCACAAGCCTTAAACCCAAGTCTCCTGCCTACAAGTTCAACACTCTGTCATTTTCCAATTTGTTTTCATAATATAATTCAAAATCATAGTTAAAAGAAAATAAGCAATCTTTTCTATGAGCTAGAACTCTCATTGGAAAAAATCATATTAGTAATAATAAAGGCATCAAAGTATACTGTGGAAGAATCACCAGTCATGAAAGCTTCCCAACTCTGCCTTCCATCAGTTGTCTAACCCACATTGCCCACCTCCTCACTCTACCCAAAAGAAAGGGAAAGAGGATTGACATTACTCATATTTGAAATTTCTCTAGGGGAACTAAAAAGCCTCTCATCTACCATATAGAACAGGGAAAAAAAATCACTTGTGTCTGTGTGTATTATGTATATGTATATATGTGTGTGTGTATGTTAGAAATTTTTATGTTTATATTTTGCCATTCACCTATTTATTTTATCCTTAGCCATATCAGCTAAACTAGGAAGGGGCAGTTTTTCCAGAAAGTATTATCTGGGAGACTTTACACAAAATTATTCTATTTGTGCATAGAATAGAATAACTTCACCTTCTTCTTCTACCCTCACTACATAACCCAATAATGGCTGTCCAAAAGAGTTTAATATGTCTACATCCTTACTTCAGGAAGTAAAACTAACCTCATTAAATTGCTTGAGAAAATTACCCTCTCATCTCTTAAATTTCTTTCTACATTAGTGACATCATTCAATATTTTCACTGGAGATGTCACCATGGCTTGGCTATTAATATTTGGTGCTTCCTTTCCCCTTCATTTCCTTTTTCACTCAACTAGATTGTCACAAAGGTACATTATTATTGCATTAGGTCTTGTTTGTTCTTAGGAAAAGGGAGATCATTAGTAATCATGAAGTTAGAATTGGAAGAAATCCAAAACTCCGCCCAATCCAATCTCCTTGTTTACAAATGAGGGAAGTGAATCCCAGACACATTATTTGAATTGGGCAAGACTCAAAAAGGGAGTCAGTGATTGATATAGGCTCTTAAGACTACAAACACGGGGTTCTCTCCACTGTATGGTACTGTATCACACACCTCAACATCAGTGCTGTCTTTTGTTAAGGATCTGAAATAAGTGTCTTTTTCTTTGAATGTTTTTGATAGATGCAGTCTTCTGCCAATGCTGAAAGTGAAAAAAAATGGCAAGAGATATCAGAGGAGATAAAGACGATTTTTAAGACAGCTGTGAAATTGCTACATGAAAAGGGGAAAATGAAACACAGCCAAGCCAAAAGATATCTCTTTTCAGGTAACTTTTATACTGCCAGCAAAGGCCAAAAGGAGGCCATACACCAAATTTCTTATGAATAAATAAATGCAATTCGTATCAAAAGATATTATTTTAAGTACCTCAATCTAGAAGAGGATATTATTCAACCCTTGCCTTCAGGTCAAATCCTTTTTAACTTACAAGATTTCTTGATGAAAAATGTAACTTCAAAAGAAAGATGAATATGATAAACCACATTCAGCCAATATTGCTCACAATTAGCAATGAAAAAGGAGACTTCATTATTAGAAGTAATACAGAGGGCTAGTAATCTCTAAGGAAATGTCCTAGATTTCAGTGAGGGTAGGAGAAGATACCCAGAAAGAAAAGAAAAAATCAGGTGAAGAAATAGGACATGTAGAGATTTGAAAGAAAATGGCAGATAGGGCGTCTCTTGTCCAATTCTTATTCCCTCCTTATTGAAAATTGATATTCTGGAATATGATTCTGTGGCTAGGGCTACTTCAAATTTTGTCAAGCAATAAAGTGGTAACAGAAATTTCAAAAATATGAAGGTTAATTGTGAATCATCTTCCTTGTATCTATCAGAAATGATAATTCAATTTCACATTGTTGATGTCTCTTGAGATACCAGAACTTGTTAAAATAAAGATAAAGATCATAAGAGACTAAAATTGATTGTTTCACTCTCAGGTTATTCTCTTTAGAATTTTGTGGGGGCACTTAGCCTATTTTCAGGGGATGCTCCTGGTTCTTTCTATTACTGAATCAAAACCACACCAATTTTCTAGGATATTGCTTAAAAACCAGATTTGGAGGAAGATATCATTTCAATTGATTATTTAATGATATAATTCACTTTAATCATAAAACTTTTGAGAATCAGTTTTGAAATACTTCACTTGAGTTTCCTGTTCCTAAAGATCTCCAAGGAGAAACCAAATTATGGCCTATCAGGGGATATTGTAAAGGAGATTCATATTTAAAATGGGGATTGACCCAAATTACCACTGAGACACTTTCTGTCATAGTCTATGATGCTTGTCCTACTGGATATGAAAATGCTGACCTTTTTAAAAATTTTATCTCATTTTAACCTATTCAAACTTTGTAATATTTTCATACAGAGAAATAGTATTTCTATGGATTTATCCCCACAGAATAATCCCACATAACTTTATATCTCTGTGAAAATTATTATTTCATAGGAAATAGAGTCCTGGCTCTGACCTTCATCATCTGTGTGATCTTAAGCAAATCATATAATTTTTATGATGTCCTAAGAGGAATAGCTCTGGCTTTATGTGCCATATTATCAATTATATTTGCATTCCTATAAAGTTTCAGACCTCACTTGTCTGTCTTTTTTATACACCCTTGATCATAGCCTCAAAACCTGTTTGGGAAATTTTCAAGCATTCTAAAATCTTTGTTTCCTCCTTTCTCCATTCTCCTCCATCCCTTCCAATTCCTAACCAAGTAGGCAATGTTTGTGTTGAGGAAAACCTAGTAGGTGAAACCACTGGATCAAGTCTCCAAGGAATTAGTCTTTTGGTCATGAATCTCATCTGAAGTCTGAATGTGGTAAGGCTGACCCTAACTATTGAGCACTACAGGCTCAAAGACTTTTGGTCAAAAATGGGAGGGAGAGATAATCTTCCCATTAATAATAATTCTTCAAAATCAGAGGGAAAAAGATCTAGAGATGAACCTCACGTCTCATTTTTTATTAATTTAATAATTTTCCCCCAGGACTCAGAATAAATTGCATATCTTTAAAGGGCTTAATATTAAGTAAATAAGACTGAAACATTTTATTTCCATGGTCATCGATTCTATTTAAAGCATTTGTATCGCTAAATCTGTCCATGATGTTTCAGGTCACTAGCCAATCCAATAGGAGGCATATTAGCCAAAACTAGAGCAAAAAGAAATGTTTGACAGTTTAGTTTTCTAAGACAATCTGGAGGATTTTACAATTGATCTTTACCTTTTGAAATCGCTATTACCACTTTTTTCCTTGACAAAAGATGAAAAAGCCCAAAGTGTTTTTGTATATATGGGTTATATGTAATAATATTTCCCATATTATAAATTAGGACTGATAGAGTTTTCAAACATTTTAAATTCACTTTAAAATAACTATAATAAATCTGTTAAATGCTAACACAAATAACATGCTAATGAAAAAATAACCCCCTTTTAAAAATTAATGAGAAGAAAGGCATTGTTTTACATATTTTTGCAACTATCATGGCTTAATAGAAGACAGTTGGATTCTCAAAGCTGCTTCTGCATTCAATCTCTTATGATATGTTATTTTTGTCAAAGCAGAGGGAGAAAATATGACCTCATACAGATATATAATTGAAAACAGAAGCATTTTAATAAGTAAATATTGTATTAGTGTTATTATCAAAATGGTGACTTCAAAGACCGCCAAAGATTTTCAGGACCACACTTTGAGAACAGCTCCTCTGACCCAACCCCTTTGTTTTATAAATGAGGATATTTGGACCAGAAATATAAAGTTATGACCAGTGGGAAATCCTGGCTAAAATATCCAGTGATACTATAATCACAAGAAGAAATATGAGTCTCAGTCAAAGTTGAAAATGAGTGAATAACCTACACATCTGGACTACTAAGTCATTGACCACCATTTTTTTTTTTCTGATTTGTAATATGTTTAGACACAGAGTGAGATCAATCATACTCCACTGGTTAGGTGATCAGATAGTAAATTTTCAGCAGTTTTATAGATACTTCTGGTTACTTAGGAATCAGTTCTGGAGTGAAGCATCTTCCCACCTCTATCCAATGCCATTGATGATATCTTGTCACCCATGCAGAGAGCTATGCTGCTTAGAACTCCCCAACAGGAGCAAAGCAATAGAGTTAGAGATTTGAAGTTGTTTCTGCTATTGAATGGAGAAGTTAGCACTAGATTTCTTTTGTTTGTTTTTTCAGCCATTGAAGATGAGTTTGACTTTGCTTTGGGAAAACAAACACCAGCATTCCTAAAGAAATGTGTTTGCTACATTAGAAAAATTGCAAACATTGAGCGTTTTGTGAAAATTCCAGCAATGGGTAAATACATGGACATAACTGGGACAGAACCAAGGATTATCCGAGACCCAGAAGCCCACGAGAAACTGATAAAACTCAGGGATGAATTTATTCCTACCATTGTTGCATCATCTAATCTGAGAGTCTACACTTCCATTACACATTGTGACATGAAACTAGGTTATTCCCAAGAAGTAGAGAACCATTACATAGAAGGACTTGGTAAACAGTTTTATGAGGATATGATTGACATCATTCAGGCAACCGTACAGCAGAATTTTGACACAGAAACTGATACACTGTATGATGAAATTCTTCAGCACTCATCACTATGTAAAACATATGCCTCCTTCTACGAGTACAAATGTGAATCTCTAAATATAGTGCATAAATACCTTCTTCCCAGCAAAGCAGGGCACATTAACCCTCTCATCACCTATGGAGGACCTTGCACTGGAAAAACTCTTCTGTTAGCTGAAGTAGCCAAGAAGGTAAATGTTGATTCATTTTAAGTGTTTTTGTAAAAGTTGCATTTTGTATATTTAAAAAGTAAATTTAATTTATTTCAACTTTGTTTATCTGTTTATTGCTCTGGCATTTATTTTTTTTGTTTGATATCATAACCAGGGCTTGCTCCTCAACAGAATGGGTAAGGCAGAGGATGGCTAAGATCCAGAGATCAGACAGGACTTCAGAGACAGGGCAGTGAATCAAAGGATATCCAAGCAGCATGAAATAAGAGAAGGATCAGGAAGGCTGATGGAACATAAAGTTATAGCAATCTGGAAAATGAGATCAAGGAAGAAGGGAAGAAGCATTTATTAAGTGCCTACTAGGTGCCAGGCACTATGCTATATGCTTTATAGATACTGATCTATATATACATATATATATATATATATATATATATATATATATATACAGAGAGATAGGTGCTATTAATATCCCCCTCAATTAAGGAAACTGAGGCTGACAGAGGTGCCTAAGGTCACATAGCTAGTAGGTCACTAAAGCAGTCTTTGAACCCAGGTCTTCATGACTTCAAATCTAGGATTCTATGCTCTCTGCCACCTACTTTCCTCCCTGCAAATAGCTGGGACCATGGCACAGGAATTATAGTTCAAAGGAAGGACTTTAATCCCTGAGAGGAGTAGGACTTTGTAAGGCAGGATCACAGTCCAGAAACATAAACTAGATTACTAGGTATTCAATCAAAGGAGAAAAAAACAAAGACCCTGCTACAAGAAATGCAATACAAAGTTGTAGTTTGGTTTATAAGATCAAGAGAAAGTTGATGAAGCTAAGCCACAAAGAATCTGGTTGTGGACTCTTTATAGCCCACTGTCTAACTCTAGAACTGCTTTTAGAATCTGAGACATGGCTATGCCTACAGATGAAATGAAAATGGCCCAAAGTATAAGTGTTTGAAGCAGACGGGAGGTATAAAGTCAATCAATAACAAACATGATATGTCTCCAACAGTGGATGATAGGCCACCATTTTCATTGCTACTGTGCTAGAGTTTGAGCTCCTTTTTTATGGTGAACTTGAGAACACAGTCATTACCTTATATGTTGAACCTCTCAATTGTAAATCTTTCATGAAATAATCCAGTTATCCTGAATGTTAGGGGGGGAAATATACTTGGATATAAATAATATAGAATTCAAACAGTATATCGAGTAGAAAATCACATGAATGTAGACTATATTACAGAATATAATTTTGACCAATTTAGCTAACCTAATTTAGCTTCCTAAAATCCTTCATATTCCTATCTAAATACCTGGGTTTAATTTATTTATAGTTTAGAGACCTACGTCCTCCAAGATATAGATAGATAGATAGATAAATAGATAGATAGATAGATAGATAGATAGATAGATAGATAGATAGATTGTTTTAGTTCCAATTTTCTTCCAAACCAGATTAATTTGAGACAGAGATTTTATGAATGGGCTTGGAATATGGAAAATCTTGAGTTTTAACCTCATTTTAAAATTTAATTGCTGTGTGAACTTAGGACAACATTTCACTATTCTCAGTCTTGTTTTCCTGGCCACAATAATATTAATATCTATTAACTTACAAGATAATTGTGAAGAAAGTACTTTGAGAATTGTCAAAAGCTATAAGAATATGAGTTATCTTACCTGGGAAGTGGCTCCATGGTTTTTAAGTTCTGTTCCTCTAAAATAATTGAATTACCAAATGAAGTTCAACTCTTGTTCTTTTAGATTTATAGCCAAATGGTTTAGTTTGGAGATCCAGAAAGATTTCTCTCAAGTGACCATTATATAGGGATTAGCTGATTAGATAC
The DNA here is from genome assembly GCF_048593235.1 of Sminthopsis crassicaudata. Taxonomy (NCBI): domain Eukaryota; kingdom Metazoa; phylum Chordata; class Mammalia; order Dasyuromorphia; family Dasyuridae; genus Sminthopsis; species Sminthopsis crassicaudata. The sequence goes on from NC_133622.1 coordinate 28,097,936, forward strand.
ATATGCATATAAGGAGTGCCATTCTCATAATCCTAGAAAACAATTGCTAATTGATAGCTTAAATTAACATAAAACTATAAGGATACCTGTGATGGACCAGATGGTCCATGGTCCATCCCTCCCAATTCTGTCTCTTTCATGGCAGTAAGAAACTTTGGGAGAGTCTTTGAAGGGACATACGGTTTTCTTCTAAATCTGCTTCAAAGGATAAGGCAGAATAATGCTTTCATTATTAGGAATGATCAATATTTTGATTTTGTTAAGCTGCATTCTTACAAACATAATGGTATACTGGAAGGAAGGAGTCTTAGAGATGCAATACAGATGTGGACTAGCTGTGTGATTTTAGTGTATATAATAAGAGAGGGAGAAAGAAAGGAAGGTAGTGAAAAAGAGAGAGAGAAAGAGAGAGAGAGAGAGAGAGAGAGAGAGAGAGAGAGAGAGAGAGAGAGAGAGAGAGAGAAGAAGAAAGAAAGAAAGAAAGAAAGAAAGAAAGAAAGAAAGAAAGAAAGAAAGAAAGAAAGAAAGAAAGAAAGAAAGAAAGAAGAAAGAAAGAAAGAAAGAAAGAAAGAAAGAAAGAAAGAAAGAAAGAAAGAAAGAAAGAAAGAAAGAAAGAAAGAAAGAAAGAAAGAAAGAAAGAAAGGAGGGAGGGAGGGAGGGAGGGAGGGAGGGAGGGAGAGAAGGAAGGAAGGGAGGGAGGGAGGGAGGAAGGAAGGAAGGAAGGAAGGAAGGAAGGAAGGAAGGAAGGAAGGAAGGAAGGAAGGAAGGAAGGAAGGAAGGAAGGAAGGAAGGAAGGAAGGAAGGAAGGAAGGAAGGAAGGAAGGAAGGAAGGAAGGAAGGAAGGAAGGAAGGAAGGAAGGAAGGAGGAACATCAATCAAGCATTTTAAAAGACTAGGAGAAGGTTAGGAAACTATCTAAACCACACTTATCTCCTCTCTAATGTTAAATTCCTCCATAACCCATTATGGATCTATTATACTTTTTAAAAATTTTTTATAGAAACTTTTTATTTTCAAAACATATGCATGGATAATTTTTCAATATTAACCCTTTCAAAACCTTGTGTTCCAATTTTCTCCCCCTTCCTCCCTCACTCCCTCCCCTAAATGGCAAGTAATTCAATATATGTTAAACATGGTAAAAATATGTGTTAAATCCAATATATGCATACATATTTATACAATTATTTTGCTGCACAAGAAAAGTCAAATCAAAAAGGAAAATATGAAAAAGAAAATAAAATACAAGCAAACAACAACAAATAGAGTGAAAATGCTTTTATTATTGTCCATACTCGGTTCTCACAGTCCTCTCTCTGGGTGTAGATCTGGGTGTATGGATCTATTTTCAAACAATTTTATTGAAGCTCTTCTTAAACTTATGTATGTGACCAGCCTGTAGTACCTCTTGAAATTAGTTTCACAAGTTTACTATTTATTATGTATATTAATATTTAATTTCATTATTCCAAATGTATCTCCTTCAATCTTTAAGGAGTATCCTTTAGTCCTATTATAACAGGTTTTATTGAACTATTCTATCTTTACCCATGCTGAGTCCCTCACAGTTTTAAAAGCTTTGGAGCATATTCTCTCTTAGCTTTTGTTTTTCCAGATAGAAGAATGTAATCCTTTTAGTCTGGTTTTATATTTATATTCTGTTCTCCCATCTCCTTGATTATTTCAGTTACACTACTTAAACTATAATTATATAATTAGTTTTTTAAATGAATTTAAAGTAGTCATTTAAATATATTGAGGTGCTTTTTTAAGGTTCTAAATTATATTTATGAAATGAGATTACAGGGTGATTTTCTCCTAGTGTATCTATTAACATACTTGTAATTAGATATTATGCAGGTTTTTAATATTACCAAGAGATTCAACAAATTGAAAAGAACATTGGAATGGGAATCAAATCTAATTCTCCTCATGATCCATTCTTTGTCCCTAAGTTAAACAAGTCACTTACCCACCCTGAGCCTCACTTCTCATTTTGTCATCTATTAAATGAACTTGCCCAACTCTCCCTCAGAATGTAATAAACTTACATCAAATTATTTGCAATATTCCATACACATAGCCCTTTACCTCTTTACAGAAAGGAAGGAATTACGTTTTATCATTTGTTCTCTAGGACTGAAATTGATCATTAAAAGGATTCAGTTTATTTAACTTTTGATGTTGACTTTGCTCTATTTATATTTTTACAATGCAAATAAATTATAATTATAACATATTTTTCTCTTAATATGATTTATTTTACTGTTAATTCATAGGAGTTTTCCCATAGTTCTCTGAATTTCTTAGTCATTTTTTCTTAGATTGCAATAATATAATATTCCATTGTATTTATAAGCCCTAATTTGTTCGACAATTCTTCAGTTATTTGAACAAGAAATATTAATTTATGCAAAAATTTTCTTAGTCTTTTGAGGTTTTAAATTCTAGTCTTAGTAATAAAACTAGTAGTAGTAGTAGTAGTAGTAGTAGTAGTAGTAGTAGTAGTAGTAGTAGCAGTAGTAGTAGTAATAGTAGCAGTAGTAGTAGTAGTTAGCAGCAGCAGCAGAAGCCAACATATATAATGCTTTAAATTTTGCAACAGTAATCTTGCTTCATTTTGTCCACAAGCAATCCTTAATACATAATAATTACAAGTGTAATTGCTATTATTATTCCCATTTTACAGATGAAAAAAAAATGAGGCAGACAGAAATTAAGCAATTTGCTCACGGTTATCCAAATAATAAGTGGTAGGTTGGTGACACAGTATTGGGCTTAGAATCAGGAACACCTGGATTCAAGTCTAGCCTCAGATACATACTAATTACAGAATTCTGAGCAAGTCACTTAGCCCTGGTTACCTCAGTTTCCTCATCTGTAAAATGAACTGGAGAAAGGAAATGGCAAACCAGTATCTTTGCCAAGAAAACTGCAGATGGCATTATTAAGAGTTGTACATGACTAAAACAATTAAACAAGTATTTCCTGAGTTTAGAAACCACAGGTCTAACATATTTTATACTATACTACACATGTGTATATAAATATATATGTATACATACAAATACAAACATATATTGTATATTTATATGTATATGTTTATGTGTGAATATATGTGTATGTATAATGTTTTGGTCCTCCTTGAGCCACATTTCCAATTTCTATGAAATTCATGTCTCAATGTAAATTCCCCCATTTCCATTTTATAGATAAGAAAATAGCTTTCTCTTGGAAAGTGAAATGAATTGAGCTCAGATCTCCTTACTTGAAGTCTATCTTTTCCCTGTACCACAATGCCTCTCCATGACATTTCTCTAACTATCCCATCCCACTTATCTACTTTCTCAATTATCCTTCCATTCTGTGATGTCTGAAACACCTCACAGTGTTTGGGGTGATAGTAATCCACATTTCTATAACAATTTAAAGTGCTTTCTCATAGCAACTGTATCAGATTAGACAAAACCCAAATCATTAAAGGGCAGGTGAAGAAGCATGGGCCCAGTGATGTTAAAAGATCTACTAATGAACAGTAGAATCTATACTAGGAAGCAGGTCTTCAGTTTTTAGGAACCTTCATTTTTAATAGCAATCCTAAGAAAGAAGCCAACGGTAATAAGGAATTTTGAACTAGGATTCAAAGCTAGGCTATTTATCTCCAAAATCACTATTCTCTTCACTTCTTATGTGCGTGCTCTAATGTTTAGTACATTTTGTTAAAGCTAACTCTAAACAGGATTTTTCATGGGGCACAATTTTGACAGAATGTCTTCATAAATGTTTTGTACTTTGTTATTTCTTTCTGCTTTTTATAGTTTTTCTCTTTCTTTCCTCAATGTCGAATGATCAGTTGTCACTCCTTAATGCTATGCATCGGCCTGCCTTTTTCCAACCTCTGTCCACAAACATATAAATGAGCTCTTCAAATTTGCTACTTCTGTGGGCTGAGAAATTAGATAACTAACTTATTTAGAATAATGTGTTCTTTCAAAGTCATTAAATTTTGAGTGAAGCCTCAAGGTCCTCTTACAGAATAAAATGACTGGCTCTGCATTCATGGGTTTTGAGTTCACATTTTAATGCACTTTTTTTTTTTTTTTTTTTTTTTTTTTTTTTTGCTTTCCTAGTTCTTAGTTACATTCCAGATGGTTTTAAGTTTCCAGAAGTCCAACCTCAAAATAATAGGATGCTAAAAATTTCCCTTTTAGTTGTTCAATTATCCTTCTAAACTACACTTCTATGTTTTAGGCTTACGGTTGGCTACATGAAGAAATGGGCCCCGAATCTGACCCAGTGGTAATTGTAAGATTTCTGGGAACCACAGACATGAGCACCGATCTTAAGAATCTACTTCTAAGCATCTGTGAACAACTGGCAATTAACTACCGGTGTCTGATGCAAAGCTATCCCAAGAAGATCCACGATCTTCGGGACTTGTTTATAAACCTTCTGAACGAGTCTTCGTTTCAGAGGCCCTTGGTCATAATATTCGATGCTCTAGAGCAGCTCTCTGAAATGGATGATGCCAGAAAACTTTGGTGGCTCCCCGTTCACCTCCCCCGTTTTGTACGAATAGTACTCTCCACGCTGCCCAACAAACACGGGATCCTGCAGAAACTGAGGTGCCTTATCCACGAGGAAGACAACTACATCGAGCTGGTGCCCAGGGACAGAAAGATGTGCAGTCAGGTGCTCAAACACCAGCTGCTGCGCGTCAAGAGGAAGGTGACGTCGGGGCAGCAGATCTACGTCAACGAAGCCTTCTCCAAGTGCACGCTGCCCATGTTTGTGAACTTGACCTTCAGGGAGGTGAGGACCTGGCGGTCCCACAAAGATGTGGATGAATCCTCGCTCTGCGTCACGGTCCACGACAGCATAGAGCAGCTATTTTGGGCCCTGGAGAAGAAATGCGGGCAGAAACTAGTGTCGCGAGCTCTGGGGTACATCACCATGGCCAAGATGGGCTTGAGCGAGATGGAACTGGAAGATGTTCTAGCGCTGGACAACAGCGTCATGAACGAGCTCAATGAGAACGTGCGACCGAGTAACCCCCTGCGGGTGCCTTACGTGTACATCGCGAGGCTGAAGGAGGGCCTGAGCGGGTACCTGATAGAACGGCACGTGAAAAACGTCACCCTTTTGGTGTGGGCCAACAGGCACCTCCAGCTGATAGCCCAGAAGCTTTACCTCCAAAACGACGGCGACTTGCGAGAAATGCACACCATCCTGGCTGATTACTTCCTGGGGGTCTGGTCCGGGGGCAGGAGGAAAGCTTTCTGTCTGGAGGACCCGTATTTGAACGGCTGCCTGGATCTAGAAAGCAGAAGTCTACTGGACGAAGAGAAGCACTTCCTGGAGCAGGCATCTTTCGACAGGCAGGCCCCAGATCAGCCGTGGGTGTTTCAGTGCAATCCGCTGGAGCCCGACATCTTTTTTGTCAATCACCGCAAGATGTCGGAGCTCTTACACCACTTGACGAGATGCGGGAAAACAGACGACCTGCTCTACGGAGTCATCATGAACTTCAGCTGGCTGTACACCATGGTGAAGATCGGCCAATTCGACAAGGCCCTGGCGGACATCGAGGTGGCTTACAACTACTCCCAGGAGAAGGAACTGAAGTTTCTGGCCAGCACCCTCCGGGGCATCAAGAGCAAGGTCGTCACGTTCCCCGGCTCCCTCTCGGCCGAGCTCCAGCAGCGGCTGCTCCCGGTGGTCAGCTCGCTGCCCAAGCTGCGGCACCTCCTTCTGGAGTGCGACAAGGATGGGCCCAAGTACTGCTCCATCGTGCCCTTGCACTCCTCCATGGACGTGACTTACAGCCCCGAAAGGCTGCCCTTGTCGTCCAGCCACCTCCACGTCACCGAGATTCTGCCCACGTGTAACCCGAGCACCGTGCTCACGGCTCTGGAAAACGGCTCCATTAGCACGTGGGATGTGGAGAGTCGGCAGCTCCTCAGGCAGATCACCACAGCCCAGTCCGTCATTCTGGGCATGAAGCTCACCGCCGACGAAAAGTACCTCGTGGTGGCCACCACCAACAACACCTTGCTGATTTACGACAACATCAACTCCTGCCTGCTGTCCGAGGTGGAAATCAAGGGAGTCAAACACGGCAGCGGCTCGAATTTCATCAACGGGTTCACCCTGTCCATTACCCACGCCCTGGCCTGGTTGGAGGCCAGCAAAGACGTCACCGTCATCGACCTGCTCTACGGATGGCCCCTCTACCAGTTCCACTGCTGGTACGAGGTCACATGCGTGCAGTGCTCCCTGGACGGTGTGTACGCCTTCTGCGGCCAGTCCCTCAACACCACCACCATCTTTCACTTGGGCAGCGGAGAAAAGCTCTCCACCGTCACGTCGGAATTCTCGGGGGGCTTTGTCAAGTTTCTGCTGATCTTAGACACGGCGCAGGAGATGGTCATGGTGGACAGTGAGGGCAGCCTTTCCGTTTGGAACACCGAGGAGATCACCAATCCCCAGCTGACCGACGATTTCGACTGCCGAAGGGAAGACAGCGAGGTGGTCAGCATCGAGCTCTCCGAGGACCAAAGCGCCATTCTCATCTGCAAAGCCCTCGGCCTCGAACTCCTGGACACCACCCTGTGGAAGGTGACGGAGAAGTTCAGAGCCAAACACAACGAGCGCTTCGTTTCGGCGGTGCTGTCCAAAAACGGCGACTGCATCATCGCTACTATGGAAAACACCTCGGCCGTGTTCTTCTGGAGGAGGGACACGGGCCAGTGCATGGCAAGCTTGCAGGAGATCTCCGGAACCATAGTCAAGCTGGTCAAGTCCAATCACCACAACATGCTGCTGTCTCTCTCGACCAGCGGCGTCCTTTCTATCTGGGACATCGACATCATCACGGCCATGTCCAACATAGACAAGACTGGCAAACCCATCCAGAGACTGGTGTTACCCGCCAGGGGAGAGATCATTTATTCCCTGGACGGCTCGGAATCGGTCCACAAGTGGAACTTTAGCAACGGCTTCATTGAGGCAGAATTCAAGCACGAAGGCATCGTGGAGCACTGCGTGCTCACGTCCTCTGGGGACGTGATGGTGACGTCGGACGATAAATGCAGCCAGTACGTGTGGCACACCAACAGCGGCGAAAACCTCTTCCGGATCAATGGGCAGAGAATCTCGCAGCTGCTGATTACGCACAACGACCAGTTTGTGGTTTCGCTCTGTGAGGAAAACGCCTCCCGGGTGTGGCGCCTGGCCACGGGCCACAGGGTCTGCAACATCCTCACTCCCTTACAGAACGCTTTCATAACCTCCGCCAACACCTTCGTGGTGGGGATCACCAAAAACAAAGTCCTGGCCGTCAGCCTGTGGACCGGAAGCATCACCAAGAAGTTCTGCTGCGAGGACGGGACCATGATCGTCAACTTCAAGCTGATCCCCGACTGCCCCGACATCATCGTGTTCATCACGTCCACGGAGACCGTGAACATCTGGAGCCTGACGGACGAAGTCATCTGCCGCCGCGTGCAGCTTCCCAACAACTTCCTCAAAAACCTGGAGGACTTCGAGATCTCGCCCAACGGGAAGCTAGGCATTCTCTCCCGCGGAGACGAAAACATCAACGTGCTCGATCTGTACAGCGGGAAGCTCCGCGTGGTCCACGCGGCCGGAATCATCTGGAGGCAGAGGCTGTCGCGAGACGGCCGCTACCTGGTCTACATTTGCTTCCAGAACGGGGAAGAGGAAGATGACAACGGCGCGGTGTCCAGCTTAATCGTCATGAGACTTGCAGACGGTAAAAACATCGGGGCTTGCTCCCTCTACAAGACCCCGACGTATCTCGCTCTGTCGCAGAGGCACCTGAACATCATCGTCGGTTTTGACGACGGAAGCATAGGGATTTACACCGTCGTGGACCGGGTCGACGCCGCCTTGAAAATCAAAATCGCCACTTCCAACAGCCGGCAGATTTTCAACAGCGCCACGCAAGCCTCCAGGCCCAAATCTAACAGCTACTGCTTTAAGGCAACCGCCGATTGCATCTGGAGAGAATCCACCGAGGTGTTTGCCAGGGACAGCCCCATCACGGTCACCGATCCGGCGGAAACGGCAGAAGCCACGCCCACCAAAAAACACAATCCCTACGAGCGCGGATGCTCGGCCCTGGACGGCAGAGGCCACAGTTTTGCCGCTGACAACTAATGACGTCTTTAGACAGGTTTACTACAGTTCAGGACGCAGGGTTTGAAGATTGTGTTCTCTAGGGGAGGGAGAAGTGGTGCATTTCTTAGGCAAAATGGAATTCTTGCGACTGCTCGTTGTTTATGTGAAAAAACTATAGAGATGGAAGCATGTTTGGGCTATAGTTTTTTCCTTGAGATTAAAGCATAAAAATCCTCTTCCAACGGCTCCTCGTTATATGGAGTGAGCCTGTACTCTCAAAGGCAGAATCCAAGTCTGATAGGGCAAAAGGCCTTGGAGAATGGATCCTGCAATAGATGGCTTAGCTTGCCCAAGCACTACCCTAAGTCCAGAGAAACTCATCTTGGGAGATTTGATTACCATGTGATTTTTTTTTCTAGTCACAGCAATGCTTTAAATTACAGACTAAAGTATGGAAAGAGTGCGATCCACTTTCATGATGAGGACATCCGTACAGATAGAATCCTAACTCCTTGGAAGAATGGAGTTAATTCAAATAGGAAATCTTACCTGGGCATTTCTAGCAATACTTTTTACATTGCTGCTCTATCTAGAAGTTAGAAAATAGTGACTCTAACTCTGTATCTACCAGAAATAGAACCTCTTCAGTTTATTCAGATACCGTGTCTACACACACACACACACACACACACACACACATACACACAGATACACACAGCAGTTTGACCAAAATCATGTCGTGTTTTTTTTTTTTCTTTTAAGTTCAATTCAAACAACCATTACTTTGTCTTCAGGATGCCAACTAATTCTTGTTTGGCAACATTTGGTTGTTAATATTATCTAAATACAGCCTTAACCTCATTTTACCTTTTACCATCCAGATTTGTATCTGGGGATAAAAGAAAGAAAGTGAAAAGGGCAAAAGGAATTTAACAATCCCAACCATATGAAAGTCTCCAAGGACTAAGTCCCAACATAAAGGAAAAGTTTCTTTTAAAAGATGGGAAGATATGAAGCTGGATGGGACAAGAGTCAATTGGCAGCTAAAAAGGGCAACAGAGATGCAGAAAATCATTCTTGCAAAAGTTGCATGCAAAGGACGAAACCATTTCTTAAAAATCTATTTCCCGAGTTATGAAAGAACATGTCTAAAACTCAAAATCATTCTTTTTTAATATCTCTTTCAAAGTGCATATGTTGCTAGATGTAACAAATACTCACATAAGGGCATTAAATGCAGTTAAACTGTTCAACTCGATTATTGTACTCCAAGGTTACTTTTCACTCTCTTATAGGAAAGTATGAATTATCTCCTAAATTCCTACACTGAATTTCAACAGAAAGAAAGCTTTCCTGATATGCCATGTACGATCTACTGATAACATTTGCCTTACTATCATTCCTCTTCTGTCCTGTGTTGACCGCAGAGATGACCAAATACTCTGGGACTAACAGAATATGCCTGTATTTGTGCTAAAATATTCCATAAAATCTTAAGGCTGTCCAAAGGTTCTTTACTGTTCCTGTTTGTAATAAATTTCTTACTTCTATATATGTATGTAGGCTTATGATCTGTTTTACTTCCTGCTTTTGGACTGTTCTGAGCCTTTTATATAGTGTGATCAGTTTCAAAGCAGGAGCTGTGAAATATTAAATATTTTTTAACTATTCCATCCAATTCAAGAAAAGTGGTTACATCCTAAAAACTAAAAGCGATTTTGGTTTTCCCCTGCTACAACGTACACATGGTTTGTCCTTGGCTAATTTTTAACCAGTTTTTTAAAAGAGGAAACAGATCCTCTAGCAAGTGGGGTACTGAACAGGTAGGAGTTTTAGTTTCTCGTTCTGCCGCTGACTTGCTGTGGGTCCGTGAGTCAATCATCTAACCTCTCTTTTTCTCACTTTCTCAAACATAAAACAAGGTTAATGGTAGTTTCCCCTATATCCCCTATCAGAATATTGTGAGATTATGTAATGTGAAATATAGTCAACTCTGGATTATTGGTACTAATGGAGAAAAATTGAACGGCATATCACTCATGCTTTTTTGGGGTATTGAACCTTGAAATGTAGTCTGAGACACTAACACCCCAAGATATGACTCAGATACAAATTATTCTCCTCCTCCAAGCCAAGACTGGATCTTCTGTGGTCCTTTTGGCCTTAGCCCAAGTCAGGAAATATAGCCAAGAGGCAGATCCAGGTCCTTGTGTACATAGATGTATAATCTATAGTTGATTGTATATGAAAATGCTCATCAGACAGAGCAAGTTCATTCAAGGTGTTGCTATTAATTGTCTGAGTTGGACCTCTGTGCCACTAAATTTCTACAAGTCAAATGCCACGATGAATTACACGTAGTGTATGAATGTTCTATGTAAACGCCAATCTAGTCTTGAGTGATCTGAATGATTTTCTTAACTTGTTTGCAACTCCTAGATCATACTGAATGTTTTTATGTAAACTTTGTATTGTTGGGGGAAATAACCCAACCAGAGATTTATATTTTCTTAAATGTTACATTTAGTTACATTTTGTTACAGAGTTGGTAAACTAGAATATTATGGCAGTCTTCAAACAATATACAGTCTTGTGTATGCATTGTTTGTATGAATAAAAGATAAACTAATTTGCTTTGGAGTTTTTTGGAGTATTTTCCACGTTTTGATGATGCAGCTGAAGATTGTACCATTAATCAGCTGTGTGACCTAGGCAAGTGGTCCCACATCTCTGCATCTTCTCGTCCTCTCTTTTAAATAAAGGGATTATAATAGAAAGGAAGGGAAGCTCCTTCTGCTCTAATGTTCTATGGCTTTGCGATCTTTGAGGTTAAAAAAAAGAGGGATTTAGGAAGGAAGGAAGGAAGGAAGGAAGGAAAGGAGGGAGGGAGGGAGGAAGAAAGAAGAAAAAGAAAGAAAAAAAGAAAAAGAAAGAAAAAGAAGGAAAGAAAGAAAAAGAAAGAAAGAGAAAGAAAAGAAAAGAAAGAGAAAGAAAGAAAGAAAGAAAAAGAAAGAAAGAAAGAAAGAAAGAAAGAAAAGAAAGAAAAAGGGAGGGAGGGAGGAAGAAAGGGAAGGAGGGAGGAAGAAAGGAAAGGAAGGAAGGGAGGGAGGGAGGGAGGGAGGGAGGGAGGAAGGAAGGAAGGAAGGAAGGAAGGAAGGAAGGAAGGAAGGAAGGAAGGAAGGAAGGAAGGAAGGAAGGAAGGAAGGAAGGAAGGAAGGAAGGAAGGAAAGAAGGAAGGAAGGAAGGAAGGAAAGAAAGAAAAAGAAAAAAGAGAAAGGGAGGGAGGGAGGGAGGAAGGAAGAAAAGAGAAAAAAAAGATGAAGGCAGGCAGGAAGGAAGGGAAGGAGGGAGGGAGAAAGAGAAAGAAAAAGAAAGAAAAAAGAAAGAAGAGAGAAAGAAAGAAAGAAAGAAAGAAAGAAAGAAAGAAAGAAAGAAAGAAAGAAAGAAAGAAAGAAAGAAAGAAAGAAAGAAAGAAAGAAAGAAAGAAAGAAAGAAAGAAAGAAAGAAAGAAAGAAAGAAAGAAAGAGAAAGAAAGAAAGAAAGAAAGAAAGAAAGAAAGAAAGAAAGAAAGAAAGAAAGAAAGAAAGAAAGAAAGAAAGAAAGAAAGAAAGAAAGAAAGAAGAAGGAAGGAAGAAAGAAAGGGAGAAAGAAAGGGAGGAAGGAAGGAAGAAAGAAAGGGAGGGAGGGAGGGAGGAAGGAAGAAAGGAAGGAAAGGAAGGAAGGAAGAAAAGAGAGAAAAAAGAAAGAGAAAGATGAAGGCAGGCAGGAAGGAAGAGAAGGAGGGAGGGAGAAAGAGAAAGGAAGGAAGGGAAGGAAGGAAGAAGAGGGAGGGAGGGAGGGAGGGAGGGAGGGAGGGAGGAAGGAAGGAAGGAAGGAAGGAAGGAAGGAAGGAAGGAAGGAAGGAAGGAAGGAAGGAAGGAAGGAAGGAAGGAAGGAAGGAAGGAAGGAAGGAAGGAAGGAAGGAAGGAAGGAAAGAGAGAGAAACAATGAATCAAAATAGAGGAAAGATGGAGGAAAGTAGCAGCATATAATGGCACATACCTGTAGTTCCTGCTACTAAGGAGGTTGGTTGGTATCTTGAGTTCTGAGGTGTATTTTGAATTAAAGTCAATCTGATGTCCACTAAATTAGACCCCAATATGGTGATCTCCCAGAAGCAAAAGGCCACCAGATAGCCTAAGGAATGGTAAACAAGCAGGAATCAGAAAAAGAAGAGGCTAAAGCTTTCATGCAGAATAGGACACTTCCATTGGGGCAAAGGGAGAAGATTTGATGAAAGAAACAAAGAAAAAGAGAGGGAGGAAGGGAGGAAAGAGGGAGGGAGAGAGAAAGGGAAGAAAGGAAAGGAAAAAGGAAGGAGGGAAGGAAGAAAAAAGGAAGGAAAGAAGAAAAAGAAAGAACTAGGGAAAAAAAGAATTTAACCCATCTAAGCATCTTTTATAGAAGCATAATCCTCCGTATTGACAATGATAAATAATAAAGTGTTTTTCAACCATGGTATAATGAGCAAAGTCCTAGATTTAAATTTAAAGGATCCAAGTTCAAATCCATCCTCTGACACTGACTTGTATAACCTTAGTCACTTATGCTTTCTGGACCCCAGTGTTTCTTTCTCTATAAACTGAGAGCATTAGAGTCAATGAATTCTAAGATCCCTTCCAGCTCCAAAGTAATTGTCCTAAAACTCTAGAAAACTGTGGCTTAAAGATCAGTCTTGAAGAGGAAAACATTCCACAAGTTGCTACCTCCAGCCTTACAGAACTTTCCACTAGCTACTCCACTCCTAGAATCTGTAGGAAGTCATGAGATCTCCCAGATAATTTCAGATGAACAAAACAGAATTCACTAAATCCTCCTATTCACTGGATGCCCCAAGAGCAGCAGTAAGACCAATAGGTAAAAACCTTATCCTTCTCTTTTCCATCTCTTAGATATAAAATATAAAACTAGTTTTTATTATTACATCCAATAGTGGGAAATTAAAGAGAAATATTATACTAGTAATCATGTATTAATTATCATAATTTGATTATTTATAAGAGGGTAGCTAGATGGCACAGTAGATAGAGTACCAGGACTGGACTCAAGAAGACCTGAATTCAAATCTGAGGTCAGACACTCACTAATTATATGATTACATTTGCCAAGAAAACCCCAAATGGGGTCATGAAGAATCATACCCAACTGAAAAATGACTAAACAATAACAATTGTCCCCAAATTATCTTTTTCTCCTTCATAAGATGAATTAGAAGCACTGATATAATGAATAGAGAGCAGCCTCAGAACCAAGAAAGGTTTAAGTCCCATTTTATGTCCTGCTTTTCACATACCCTAGCTATATGGCCTTGAGCAAATCACAATTTCTCAATACCACCAAACAACTAAGAATACAAATTGCAAGGTAATAATAGATTTACACTGGTAGAGGGAAGTCCTTGACCAAAAATTCTCAACACCAATACAGTCACAAATCTAGTAAATATTTCCAATAAAATGTCAAGTTCTTTCACCATGAACCATGATCAAATAAACTCTGTCATTGTTCATTGATGGGATGTGTCAACATAATCCCCTGGTCTCATTCACCAATTTTGTAATTTTTCTGACCAAAGGGCCCCTCTCTGGCTATCATTTCCCTATATTTGCTGGTCCCCTATTAGAAAGTAAGCTTCTTATAGTCAGAGACTGACTATCCATGCTCCTGCATTGCATCCCCAATGTTTAGCACTGTGCTTGACACTAGCAAACCCCTAATGAATGCTTTTTTCATTTATTTTTAAAATACATATTTAAAAACATTAAGAAAAGATTTTTCAATTTCCTAGTTACCAATTCCAAAATGTTATATTTTCCTTCTCTCTTTACAAGCTAAATTTCTCTTCGTAGATTTAAATGATTATTAAGCACTTAATATGTGAAGTGTATTATGTTAGTCACCATGTTTAAGATCACCCTTTATACCATAGGACACATAGCTAGGGACTAGGCTATACACCTGTGTATCTAAAATATCACGTGTGTGTCCTACCATCAAGAATCTTATCTTGTAGGATAGCAAAATACACACCCAAATAAAACATCTAAGAGAAGACCTAAGAGAAGTACAAAATCATGCCCTGTAAGAAACAGGAAGTGAAAGGTTATTAGCAATAAAGTAAATAGGTGTCACGAGGAACTTAGAAAACAGTTGTTTAGAGTCCATCTCTCATTTGAGCTTTAAAAGATGAATGAGACCAAATATGAAATTATGACCAAAAATCAATGCAAACTTCAGCCAAGTATAATCAGGGAGATAAGGCAGGGCAGTGAAGATTGTGGATAGGAAGCAGAAAGTTCTCCAGTTTAATTAGAGCAAATTTGCCCTGAGGGGAATGATTAGAGATAGAACACAAAGTAAGGGTCCCATTGGAGGGAAAGGGGACCAAATCTGTGCATAGAGGACTGTCCTCAAGCAGTTTACAATCTAGTCAGACATAAGATGTATACACACACACACACACACACACACACACACACACACACAAGAAAGGCAACATAAATAAATAAATAAATAAATAAATAAATAAATAAATAAATAAATAAATAAATAAATAAATAAATAAATAAATAAATAAAATAAAAAAAAGGAGAAAGAGCACTGGATTTGTTGTCCAGGGTTCAAATCCTGACTTTCTTACTGCTAGGAAGACTCTGGGCAAGATAGTTCACATCCCTGTTTTTCATGTCATGTATGAAATAAGATGAATGGTTCATATCACAGATTTAGAGGTGGATGTCACTAGATTAGTCCTCTTGTATTACAGATGAAGAACCTGAAGTTGAGTGACTTGCCCAAGTAGAACAAGTAGTAAATGACAAAGCTGATCAGTCAATAAGCTTTAAGCACCTACTATGTGCTAGGCACTGTGCTAAGTTTTGGGGGTATGAAGAGGAAAAATGGCTGAACAAGCTGTGGTACATGAAGATAATGGAATATTATTTTTCAATAAAAAAAAAAAATGACAAACAAGCTGATTTTAGAAAGGCCTGGAAAGATTTACATGAACTGATGCTGAGGGAAACAAGCAGAACCAGGAATACATTGTATACAGTAACAGCAAGAATGTGTGATGATCAGCTATGAAAAACTTGATCTTCTCATGGTTCAGTGATCCAAGGTAATCCCTATAGATTTTGTTTGGAAAATGCCATCCAAAAAGAGAACTATGGAGATTGAATGTAAATCAACAAAGGATATGTTCACTTCTTTGGGGTTTTTTTTCTCTTATGGTTTTTCCCTTTTGTTCTGATTTTTCTCTCCCAACATGATTTATAAAACAACATGTATTAAAAATAAATTAATAAAAAACAAAAAGAGGCAAAATACATTTCCTAACCTCAAGCAGCTCACAATCTAATGGGAGAGACAAAAAACCAAAAGAACAAAATAAATATATACAAAGCAAGCTACATACAGGATAAAGTGTGGTTTGTCCTTCTTTCTCAGAGAACTATAACATTAGAGAGATAGCACCATGGCTTGCAAATGAATTACATTATAGAAGAGCCATTAGTGGGAAAGAGATCAAGATAAATAGAAAATAATTAGAAGAGGGATGGCAGTGGAATTAAGAGGTTTTGGAGAAGGCTTCCTGGAGCAGGAGGGAAGTCAATAGATGAAGCTGAAGAGCAAGAGTATTCCAGGCACAGAAGAAAGCCAGAGAAAATGTCCCTAACTGGGTGGGGGGAGGGGAGGTGGAGTATTTTGATCACAGAACCTCCAGGAAGCCTGTGTTAATGGACTAAAGAGAGGGGCAGAGAATAGGATGTACAAAAACCAGAAAGGCAGAAAAGGGCTAGGTCTTAGTTCTTGGATTGCCAAACAGAACATTTTGCATTTGCTCCTGAAGACAATTAAGAGCCACTAAAGTATACTGAGCTGGAGAATGGAGGGAGAGAAGGATAGAGGTGGGGAAAGGTGGTGTTATAATCAGATACAATAGGAAAATAACTTTAGGGACTGAATGGAGGATGGCTTGGAGTGGGGGAGAGACTACAGGCAGGTAAGCCCACCTATTGCAAGAAGTCAAATATCAGGTGATGAATGCCAGTACTAGAGTGATAGCAGTGAGGAGAGAAGAGGACATATTCCAGAGAGGTTGTTTGATCAACAGTCAGATTTTGACTTCATGCCCTCTGACTCCAGAACACTTTCTACTTGACCGCAATGCTCCTCTGTTCTCTAAGGTCCCTTCCTGCTATAAATCATATAAATTTGCAGTTCTCTAAGTCCATAAAAGGTATAAAATGCTATAAGAGATCAGATATCAGGGAGCCTTCTTCTAACTTCATAGAACTGTACAAGTGGCATTTGAGAGTGCTTGGAAAGACAATGGAGATAAAGGGAAGACATTCCAGGCTTGGGGCAAGAGATTGAGATAAGAACAGGGCATTCCAGGGGTAGAGATGCATATAAATCAAGACATAGGAACAGGATCACATCCCATGTATTTAAAGACTAGTGAGTAGGTGGATTGCTAGAATAGAGGTTAAATTAAAATGCAATTTGGCTTAACTATAACTCAGAAATACCTTATAAGGCAGAATCTTAAACCAACCGGAATTATGTTCCATTTATGTCTTATTTACTCTTAGCCCAAATACAGTACCAAAGAATGCTTTAATTTGAAATGGCTAATAGATCAGAAATACCCTATAAGCAGAATTTTAAACCAACTGGAATTATAGCCAGCTTATATCTTATTTATTCTTAGCCCAAATAATAATTTGGGTTGAAATAGCTGATAGATCAGAAATACCCTATAGGTAGAATTTTAAACCAACTGGAACTTTAGCCAGCTTATATCTTATTTATTCTTAGCTCAGATATAGTACCAAATAATAAGTTGGGTTGAAATGGCTGAAAGTAAAATTTTAAACCAAATGGAATTCTGTCCAGTTTATGTCTTATTTATTCTAAGTCCAAATAACTACCAAATAACATATTGGATTGAAATGGCTAATAGATCATAGGAATTGATCTCGTCTAGCTTAACCTATGATTTGTAGTTAAATGTTCCCAAGTAAATGAATAGGAATGAATATTTTAAAAGTTGCCCATCTCATTATAGAATTCAAAGTTCATTGAGGGCTGATTTGCTGAAACAGGTTCTAATCAAATGAGACCATTAAAAACATAACATCATTACATTTCCAAAATTTCCTCTAAAGTTTATCATTTTAAAGTTACTCAGAGATTTACATCTCAAAACATGGCTTAGATGGAATGTTCAGTCCTGAAGTCAGGAGGATCTGAGTTCAAATGTGGTCTGAGACACTTAACACTTCTTAGCTGTGTGACCTGGGGCAAGTCACTTAACCCCAATTGGCCCAGCCAAAAAAAAAAAAAAAAAAAAAAAAAAAGTTCAAAGATGGACTTCGGGGAAAAAAATCAAAAACAAAAACAACATCACTAACACTGACAGGGATATTAAAAAGGACACTAAAGTAGGAGGGGAAGTACTAGATCTCTAGAGCAGGGCTTCTTAAATTTCTTCCATTTGGGACCCCTTTTGGCCAAAAACTGTTTGACAGGATCCTGGATATGGGTATACGATTCAAGATTTTACTGACAATAAATCATAATTTCACGATTGCCAAATTCTGTTCAAAGACCCCATATGGGATTGTGAAATTGTGTTTAAGAAGCTGGGCTAGGATCTGGGTTCAACTCCATTTGTTATCAAGGTATTTAACCTCTCTGGATCTCAGGATACTCATCTATAAAATTAGAGGTTAAGACTATAGATGACTCCTAAAAATCCTTCCCAGCCCTAAATCTGCAAATCCCAGGAACAGGCTATTTCCATCTTTAATTAACATTTTCTTAGAAGCAGCTAAATGCCTGTCCTTGGTCCCTTCCTGAAGTGAATATGGAGGACACGGACGCTAGGTGGCGCTATTGTCCAACACACTTTGTCAGGGAGGTCTTTTTCCTCCCAGTCAGTTGAGTTTACTGAATTTGAGTAAAAAGTTTTAAAAGTCAAGGCAATGTTCCTCCCACTCTCCCCGTCCCGATTCAACCTCACCATAATTAGGATTTTGACATAATCCATGTCTCTGGGGCCAGAGGGGACTATCAGCAATTTAATCCCATTTGCAGAAGTTCCCAACAAAAAGACCAATGACTTGCTTCTCAGTGGCCATGAGAAAAGGTTTGTGTGTCTAAGAGCCCACAGTCCTAAAATGGCAATAACTGTCATCTATCTGGCGTTTTAAGATTTGAAAAGTTCTTAATTTTATATTTACAAATATTTTAATTAATTTTATGAAGTACATTATTTTACCTGCTCAAAGCCTTTGAAAGTTAAATGCTACGAAGAAAGAAAGAAGGCTAAGTAAGGCAAAGTTCTTTGGGGAAAGAGCTGCCTCAGGAAGTCAAGAGGACCTGGCTGCAAATTCAGCCTCTTACACCCACTACCAATATGACCTTAGGCATATCACCTAGACCTCAGTTTCCTCACCTGTAAATGGGAGAAGGGGGAGAAGTAGTGTGGCAGGCAGAAAGAGAGAGTCAGACAAAAAGGCAGAGGCAGAGACGGGAAGAAAGAGGGGGCCAGGTGGGCGGGGGGAGGGGGGGAGGAAGAGAGACAGAAGTAGAGAGAGACGGACAAACACAGAAAGAAACAGAGACAAAGACAGAAGTAAAGAAAGACACTGAGAGAGGCAGAGAGACCAACAGAGACAGACAGCAACAGAGAGATAGAGACAAACAGAGACAAAGAGAGGAGAGAGATAAGAGAGAGAGGAGAGGAAGAGGGAAAGGGAGGGACAGGGAAAGAAAGAGGGGGAGAGAGAGGGGAGGGAGAGAGAGGGGAGGGAAGGAGAGAAAAGGACAGACAGACAGAGGAAGAGATAGGAGGAGAGAGAGGGGGGAAGGGAGAGGGGGAGAAATAGGGGGAATAAGGAGAGGGAGAGGGAAAGGGAAAAGGAGAGTGAAGGGGGAGAGAAGGGAGAGGGAGAGGGAGAGGGAGAGGAAGAGGGAGAGGGAGAAGGAGAGGGCGCAGCTCTGGATTCTAGGAACGTGTGTGAAGCTGGCTTGGACCCAGGTTTCCCTGAAGTTTAGTCCCTGTTAACTTCTCCGCAGCAGAAGGTGCAGGGCCGCGCCAACTCTCTCATTCTAAGCCTCTCGGTACCCGTCCCGTGTGCTCGGTACCCGTCCCGTGTGCTCGGTACCCTGTATCCCTTCGCTAGGAAAGCCAACCTGAGCGGCCGCTCTCCCTTATCTCTCCGAAAGGGAAGGAACAAGGCGGGCCCCCTTCCCCCCTCCCTTCCCCCCCTCCGGGGTCCCGGGAGGAGCCGCGCAGGTGTGACTGTCCCAGGAGCAGCCCCGAGCTCTCTCGCTCCGAGGGGGGGCCACGGGCCAGCTCGCGGGGCTCGGGGGACCACGCCGGGAGTCAGAGATTTCCGCCCTGCGCCAGCCCTGCCCGCCCCGGCTCGGTGCGCTTTCTTAAAAGAGCTGCAGGTACCAGCTCTGCCAGCTCCGTGGCATTCTTCCTGGAGCACTCGAGGGACCCCCAGCTTCGGGCTCAATGACTTCTTTCTTCCCCTTCCCCCGCCCTCCCCCCTCCAAGGCCGCCTAGAAAGTGGCTCTGCCTTGGCAGGCTCCTCGGCGGCCGGCTCCACGCAGGTAAAGGGTTACAGATTCTCGGAAGTATTAAATGCAAACTTTGAAGGATTTTATTTTCATCTGCAGTCACATGATCCCTTAATACCCAATGACACTGACTCCAGCGGCTCATCCAGAGGTCAGGCAAACTCCGGGGCTAAACCGGGCAGCCCCGCATTTGTTCCATTCGCACGCCGGAGGCACGCGGAGCCATGGGAGACGATCGGCCGAGCCCGCCGCCCGTTCCACTGCCGGCGCTACCAAGGTAGGCTGAGAGCGGCCGCAGCCTCGGGGACTTCCAGCCCAGTCCTCCCCCGCGCCACGGGGGACAGGGGGGCGCTGGCGCGGGGGAGGGGGAGCAGGAAGAGCGTTGGGGGGTCGGAGCTTCTAGCATGGGTTACTTTCTGTCGGGACTCCGTGTGGTTCACTCGGAGCTTCCTCCAGCTACTCCCTGTACTTTCTTTCCTAAAAATGTCGAGAGGGAACTCCGAACTCGCCTCTTTCAGGGAAAGCCACAAAATCCCAGGCGAAAGGCAGGCTCCTGAGGAAAGGAGCATCTCCAAGGTCCTGACCCTGAGCACTCGGTTAGTTTCTCCATGTAATATCAGCTGGTTTAAAATTACATTTATTGAGAAAAAAAAATGAGTTTAAAAAACAAATTTTGACAACAAAAAATTTATATTCTCTCCCTCCTCCTTCTTTCCCATGGAAAAAAAAAAAAAAAAAAAAAAAACAAAAAACAGAATTAACCAAACCCCTGTAAACAAATGTGTGGAGTCAAGCAAAACAAATTGCCAGTGGGATTTTTCTGGCTCCTTCTCGCCGCCCCTCCATCCCCATGACAGGCTTGGGAATATTGTTAATTTAAAAAAAAAAAAAAAATCAGGAATGCAGCTGCTCCTTTTAACCCCACGTGAAAGGCAGTTTCCCTTCCTAGCCGGGGGAATGTAGCTCAGCTACCTTGCCTGGATGGAGCCTGAGCCGTGGAGCTGGGAGTGGAGGCGAAGGGGGAGTTGGGAGAAGAGAAATCGAACTTCTGGAGCTGATGGGAGGGCCAAATGGAATGGGTGACTAGGGCGCAAATCGTTCGCTAGATACTGAATAAGTCAGGCAATGCTTGGCCATACTCACCTAGACAAGTGTATCTGATCCCGCCGACCTGGAACAATGTATCTGCTTACATCATTCGCGTATACCATATATAAAGTGAAAGTCTTCGTGCAGTTTTCAAGCTTTTTAACTTGGCATATTACTACATTTCAATTTCCACTCCCCTGCGATGAGTTCTTTTCCCGGTTCTGGGAGGATCCCAAAGTTAAAGAGTATGGGGCTAGTGGATCTAATTCTTATGGGAAGGCTGATGGAGGAAGTTTTTCCACATCCTGAGGCTTAATCCTCAGTCACCCTCATTTTAGGAAGGTTGGCTCTTTTTGAAAAGAAAAGAGACGTTTAAAGATTTTGAATGCCAAAGGAATATAGTTTGTTGCTGTTCAATCTTTTTTTTTTCTATGGCATCTGATTCTTCTGACCCCATTTGGGATTTTCTTGTCAAATGTACTGGAGTAGCTTGCCATTTCCTTCTCCAGCTCATTTTATAGATGAGGGAACTGAAGCAAACAGGAGCACATAGCTAGTTAAGTGTCTGAGATCACATGGGAAGTAAGGTCTTCCTAAGTCCAGGCCCCATGCTCTGTCCACTGAAACATCTACTTATCTCTCTCTCCTTTTTTTTTTTTTTTCCTGAGGCTGGGGTTAAGTGACTTGCCCAGGGGCACACAGCTAGGAAGTGTTAAGTGTCTGAGATCACATTTGAACTCGGGTCCTCCTGAATTCAGGGCTGGTGCTCTGTCCACTGCGCCACCTAGCTGCCCCTACCTATCCCTTTTAAATCCCATATTTTGTCTCTTAAAAAGCAGAATTAACCATGAACCAGGACCAGTCTTGGAAAAAGTCTAGAAGGAACAAGGGGGAGACCAGCAGAAATGATTATAAGAATTCATATGAAGAAAACAACAAATCACAACTTTCCCCTCACAGCATCCTTGTGGAATAGGGGGTGATGGCATTGTTATCTCCATTTTACAGATTTAGAAACTGAGGTTCAGAGAGATTCAGTAACTTGACTCTAGTTGCTGGTGGGGAGAATAGGGGGAGAAGGGTTAGGATTATGTTTTTATTTCATCTTTTTATCTGCCTAATTAATAAGAGTTCGATCTTCAGAGTAGGTACTTAGTTAAATGGTTTTTGAAGTTAAACTTCAAACAATCACTTTCTTTGGAAAATCCAAGAGAAGCCCGGAATTGGGCACAGTTGCTACAGCCTCATTTTTTCAGCTATTCAGGAGATAGAAACCATGGGATTTAAAATTAGAAGAGATCTTCAAAGTCATATACTCAATCTCCTCATTTCAGAGAGACATTTACGATTAATGATTTCAAGTTGTCTTTGATCTTCAAGATTGGCAAGAGTCTTTAGAGGCCATTTATTCCAACCTCCCTCATTTGACAGATGAGGAACTGAGGGCATGAGAGCTCAAATAATTTAGGCAGGATCAAAAAGCTAGGATCTGAGGTATTATTTGGAATCAGGTCTTTATGATTCCAAAGCTAATATTCTATCAACTAGAATAGAATTATCAAGCTTTTTGATTTTCAAAATGAAAAATGATTGAGGATTCCCCCAAGAGCATGTATTTATGTAGGTTATGGATGGGTAGACAGATATTTACTATTGTAAAAATGTTAAAACTGTAGTATTATTATGAAAAGAGTAGTACTCCCTGTTTCCAGGAGACCCAGGGTTCCCTAGACTACATTTTGAGAAGCAGAAGCACTATTATCATATGATTTCTCCTAGAGAGACTGAAGTTTGAATCTGTACAGTGTCAAATACAACTTTCTGGATCACTGGAAGAGGACAAAGAAGATTGGCAGAAGAGAGAATGAGAAAAGAAGTGGAGTAGGGAGTTTTCTCATTCTTATTAGTTTTATTTTTATTTTCTGCACACTACCTGGGACCTAATTACTTAGTACTTTCTTAGCTTCCTTGGCTTGCTTCAGAATTCATCTGAAAAATCCATCTTCTACACCAGGCTGTTCCTGGTCCCCCAACCTCACAACTGCTAGTGCCTTTACCTCTCAGGTTACCTTCCATCTATCTAATTTCTCTGAGTGTATGTCTGTCAATACATACATATAAACCCATAAACATATTTATACGTGTATATATTAATATTATACATATATTTGTGTATATGTGTATACATATAAATATATTTAGTTATTTAGAGGTTGTTTTTCCTAGTTAAAAGGTAAGCTTCTTGAAGGAGGTACTATTTTTACCTTTCTTTCTATCCCCAGCACTCAAAATGCTTGGCACATAGTAGGCTTTTAATGAATGCTTTTTGACTAACTTGATCCTCAAAGGCTGGTTACCACAAATACCTGACATCACTAAATATGAATACTTCCCACACAGATAAAGCAGTAGCCTCAAAATGTAAGCACACCTGGATTTTTAAAAATCTAATTATTTAATTTTTTTATCTAATAATCTAATAATGCATCCAACTCAGTAATGCACCTGCAAGCATCCTCTATGGGGAACAATCACCTGGAAGTCTTCTAATCCTGACAGTTTGATGTATTTCACCCCTATTCTGGAGGCCCACCTCCAGGGATTTGGGGCCTGGTTCTATAAAGGGAAAATAGGAAGTAGTTAGCTTATTATTAGTAGAAAATAATAGTAGCTTCTTAGTTCAGCACTGAATTATTCTTATTGAAGCTTCTACTCAGATTTTGATTTTAAAAAATGCTACTCTCACACTTCACAGTAATGAGATAACTAGTGTCCCACTTTATTGAGAATGAGACCATATGTTAGCAGTTCCTTTGTCCATTCTTAAAACTTTTTAGCATCATTGCATATTCCTCCATGCCCTCCAGGCATGGTGGAAGAGGTCCCTGTATTCTTTTCTAAGATTTATCTCTGTGCTGGATCTTCTTCTTTCTTTAAGAACTCACTTCAGCAATTATTCCTTCCGACTTCTTCAATCTTTTCCATTTTGCTTCCTGGCTACATTGACCTATAAATATAGCCAAGACCCAACCTCTAGAAAAGAACAAGCTTGATTATATCCCATCCAGCTTTCTTCCTATCTTTCTTCCTCTTTACAGCCAAACTGGCTTTTTTTTTTCCTCCTCCTCCTCCTCTTCCTCTTCCTCCTCCTCTTCCTTCTTTTTAGCAAAGCAATCAGAGTTAAGTGATTTGCCCAGGGTCCAACTGCTTTTAAGTTAAGAAATAACATTCAAATTCAGGTTTTCCTGACTCCAGGGCAGGTGCTCTATCCATTGTACCATCTAGCTGCCTTTCTCAGCCATACTCTTGAAAAAACTTAATTACACTGAATCTTCTATTTCTTTACCATCCATCTTCTTTTATCCTTACAGAATAACTTATACCTGCACCATTTTACTGAAACTACTTTGTCAAAAAGTCAACAATGATCTCCAGATCAACATGGCCAAGTCATTTTTTCAGCCTTTATCTTCCTTTATTTCACCAAAGTACATATGCTACTCCCTGAGTACTTAGAGATACTACTACTACTACCAGATATAGAGCCTCCAAATATTAGTCTTTTTCTTCTCTTGAATAGGACAGGGAGAAAAAAAAAAGTTTTATTTTGTGCTTCTGTAATGTCTGTATTGTAGATTATTTTGCATTATAGTTAGCCATTTATGAACCATCTCCTCTATTGTAATTTGTAAGAAGATACAGACCATATGTTATGTAAGTCGTATGTCTATTATTAGCGCAATACATCCAAAGGACTGATAAATAATGACTTTGTTCCTTGCCTTATATCCCAGTGATGGAGTTCTCTACCTTACATTGCAGCCTTTCCCCAGGAATTGGATTTCATGCTATGTACCCACTATGGCTACTACTGAATCTCTGATAGCTGCTATAAAATCGTCCCACTTTCTGCAATTGCCTTCCTTTTGATCCTCTGCCAATTACTACCTCACACCTTGTACACATAGAAGATAGGAGATCTTTGACTGCCTTTGGGTTTTGACAAATGTCTGCATTCCAACTGTCATTTTCCTTAACCAGTTCCCCTCATTGGACTGAAAATAAGCCTCTGGCCGTATTCCCCAGTCGTGATATCCTGGCTCCACCCAACCCTGGGGTACATGTCAATTATCCCTAGTCTGGCCCATCCTATTAGCCACTTAGTCATGGCTGTGATAAAATGAACACCTTTCAGCAACTGTCTCCATTTTCACTAGATAATTCCCTTGGGCTTATAGAAGCTAGAACCTTTAAAAATATCCCCCATAAAACATCAAGGCAGTTTGTTTCTTAAAACAAGAAACAGATGAATAGACATCCTCACTAGATGAATATCTATCCCAAAGCAGATCATTAAAAAGACCCAAAATACTGACTCATAGATTTTCTGATGCATCTCAGAAAAGCCACTCCTGAGTTTCAATTAGTGTTGTCTACATAAGGTAAAAATGATAGATAGCATATCTTTAAAGGCACCACACACCCAACTGACTCAGTTCCAATCAGTTTTTGTGCAAGTGGGCTACAAAATAAAGAAAAAATAATAATCTTCAAATAGTGGCACAAAACCGCAATTTAGCCAGTTATTCGCTGCATTTTCTATTTCTGGATAAGACCTCTTAGTATTTGTCTTCCTAGCTAATTAAATGTGAAAATTTTAATAATAGAGTTCATCTAGTCCACCATTTGACTTGTCATCAGATATAGGAGCTGAGGAACTAGTCAGTTTGTCAACATTATTCACCTGCTTTCTACTTCTGACATGAATGGAAACTCTGGAAAAAGAAATTAAACATCTCTTTCCCTCATAATCTAAAAACTTCGTAGTATAAAGAAGCAATTCCAGTTAGAGATCTGTTAGAATAAATCCAAGTAATCGTTTGTAACAACCTAGTCTAAGATGAAATGAAAATTGGGAGAAAGCTTTGAGCAATGTAGTAGAAACACTCAGCAGAACTTGGATACTGATTGAAGGAGTGGAGATGTAGGTTGGGATAGAGGGGTGATAACTGTGGATGTTCCCAAAAAATGTCTTTGTCACAGACTCTTTTTCCTGATATTGCTATTCATGTATATGTGTATAAACATACATATATATATGTATATTATGTATGTATATAAGTATGCATTCCTTAAGGCAGCCGTCTTTGTTTTTTCCTCTTTTAAAAAAATTTCTTCGCCATCCCCTTAATCTTAATTATCTCCAAGATAATTTCTGAATTTGCCTCTTTCAGATCATGATCTCCTGTTCTTCCGTTTCTCCCTCTATCTAAAAGTGCTCTTGTTATACCCAATCCCTCTCTAGTTTCTGAGGTCTATGTTCCAATATTTCCTTAACTTTAGAATTTTGATCCTAAAATCTGGCATTTGCATAAAGACCACCTTCTACCCCTTGTCCTAGCACTCATGTGCTAGAAAGTCATTCCTCAGCCTCAGTTTTCACATCACTCTTCTGAAACATCTCATAGCTGTGGCTGGGGTATGGGGATTTGAAATCATATACCACATGGTCTTCTTGGTTCCATCAACAATCAATCAATAATCATTTATTAGGTGCCTGTCATGTGCATCTCTTCTTTCTTGGTTCTCCTGTCTAGATCACTCCTTATTGTTTCATCTCCCTCCTCCCACTTTCTAAGTTGAAATTCTCTCAATACTTTTCACTCAATCTGCTCCTCTTTCTCCATACTCTTTTCCTTGATCATACTGTGCACACTCATGGCTTTAATCATTATCCTTCTGTAGATGATTTCCAGATTTCCACCCTTCCTTCCAGTTGCTGTCTACATCTCCAAATACTTGTTGGAAATCATGTGGGGGGTAAAAAGCTGGGTTCAAATCCTGCTTCAGAGACTTACTAGATATATGATCCTAGATGAAGACCCAACCTCTTTGTTCCTCAATGTTTTTATCTAGAAAATAAAGGAGTTAGCCTGTATAGCTTCTAAGAAGGTCCCTTCTCGTTCTAAATCCATAATCTTACGATTGCCAAAATATATCTAGAGTTAAACTCATCAAAATCTTCCCTACAGTCTCCCCTCTCACTAAAGCTGCCTTTATCTCAATTTCCCTTTCTATTTCTATGGATAGCAAAATCTTCCAATCACTTGGTATAAAATCCAAAATTAATCTTTGGTTCTTCCCACCAATTTCCAAATAGGGACCAAATATTACAGTACTGTCAATTCTACAGCTACAATATTTCATATCCATGCTTTCTTTTCCAATCCCCTTTTCCCTATTCTGGTTCAGGCTCTTATTATCTTAAGCAAAGGAATCACAAGAGATTTACAGAATCTTCCTTCCTCGAATCTCTTCCCTATTTAATCAGCACTTCACATTGCTATCAATATAATTTTCTTAATACCCAGGTCCAACTATTTCACTGCCCTGCTCAAAATCCCTCATTGGGTCTTCATTGCCTGTAGGAAAAAAAAAAAATCACCCATTCCTTAGACTAGTGTTTAAAGTGCTTCACAACCCAATTCCAACTCACCTTTCTAGCATAACTTTAGTGGTCCCTTCATATTTAATGTTTCAATGAAAATGAACTAATTTTCTCATCTCAGCATATGCTTTCTTGCTTTTGTGCTCATTCTCATAAATCACCTTCCGTGTCTAGAACACAGTCCCTCCAAATTTCCATTTTCAGACATTTCTTTTCCTTAAAGGCCCAGCTCAGGTGTCTATTTCTCTATTAAGTTTCCCTAACTCATCCAGCTTGAAGTGATCTCTCCTTCCCCATGTTCTCTCTTGGTACTTTGCCTGCTTCTCTCTTATGCCCACACAATATCAAGAACTAGAGCAGAAGTTCATACCCAGGTACCTGGGAAACTTTTAAAAATAATGTTTTGATAATTATAATTGACTTCTTTTGGAACCCTATGTATTGCACTTTATTCATTTAAAAGTGTTTTTCTGAAAAGAAGTTCATAAACTCCACCCGAACTGTCATGTGTCAGTGAAAACCTCATTCTTTGGATGATCTTGAAGCTAGTATTGCAAATGCAGTCCTTTTGGTCACTGAAGAGCAGCTGAGAATTTTTACAAAGTTGGAAAATCAGCTAAAATCCTTCAGAGCAAAATATGGTGGTTATGTTGGATTTAATTTAAAAATTGTTATTTTTAAAATTTAAATAATTAGTCTTTCAAACATTGTTTTTGTGAATATGTAGCATCTATATTTCTGAAGTTATTAAGCTTTAAAACTATACCAAAACTTTTGGGACATGCTCTGTTAGTACCATATGTAAAGGACTAAGTGCATTATATTTAGGTTTCTCATCTCAGTAAATTTGATCTCTGCTTAATACCTTTCCTTGTAATTTTAGTGTAGCCCTGTGTTCTTTCTTTTTCCTCAAAATCTCAAAAAAAAAAAAAAAAAAAAAAAAAAAAAAAAAGCAAACAAGTGAATTAATTTACAGGTTAAACTACATAGTCTTACAGTTTGGGATTTACACATGGGAGATCTGCCCTGCACAGTGGAAACCTTTCGAGATTCCTTTTGGCTAGACTGCTTCAAATGCTTTTCTCAAAATCAATAAGTGGAAAAGCCCAGTCAGATCTTATGTTATCAATAATGTTTAGCCACCTGAATGACCATAAAGATGTGGTCTATTAAAGAAAATCACCTGTAGAAAACCTGCCTCTTTGGTTTCCATGATATTATCAAGTATATTGATGTGTGAATACCCCAAGCTCATAAAAATAATATGAAAAAAAAAAAAAGAAAAAAGAAAAGAAAACCAGCCAATGCATTGTGGGCTTTTAATCTTTTCTTAATCACCTCCACCAAAGTCCTACCTTTCATTATTAAAATCCTATTCCAATACCCCAACAAGGTATAGAGGTACCTTAATGTTCTCAAAAGCTGATACTAGTGGAGAACAAGATGTCACCTTATTAGAAAGGTTTCGGTTAGAGCACTGGACACATTTTTCTTAGAATTCTAGTGTCTCCCATTATTACTCTGTTTGTATCCCCTACCTCCAAATTGGAGGGATAGAAACTAGATCTGTTATTGTCTTGGGAGAGAGAACTAATTCACCACCGCAGATCAATAACTTCTCCACAATGTCTTCACTTAAGAAATTGTTTAGACCAGGATTTCTTAAATTAATTCTATTCATGACCCCTTTTCACTCAAGAAATTTTTACATGACTAGGTATATAAAATAGATATACAAATCAAGCATTTACTATTACTAAATCATAATTTCACAACTCTCACTTCAGTTATGAGACCTAATATGGGGTGACAAACTACAGTTTAAGAAGTTGGGCTTACAGCACTGAGCAGGTTAATTGGCTCACCAAGGGCAATATGTTTTAGAGACAGAAATTGAATATAGAGTTTCTTGGTTCCAAGAATACAGTTTCTTGGTTCCAAGACCAGTTCTCTATTCCCTATTATGCCACATTGCCTCCCAACTTAAGCAGCAAAAAGATTCCCATCCTGTGTATTGGCCACACTCCCAAATTTCAGAAGCCTGCTTTCAATTGGATTCACTTCAAAAAAATATTTACTAAGGACTTTCTATATATAAGACACTTAGCAAGATGACTAGGCAGTCTTGCTTTTGGTCTTTGCTTATCTAAAAGATAAGACATAAACACAATTATAATATTATTTGAATAAGATGAATGTGAAAGAGCTGTAAATTTCTATGAGAAATCTGAAGAGAAATGAGTTATTTCTGGCCAGAGGAAAAGAAGACTCTTAGGGAAGTCAGCATCTGGACAGGGCCTTGAAAGGTTCAGGATTTCAACAGGCTGATTGATGGGGAGAGTGCATTGCAGGACAAGGGGACAATGGGAACAAAAGACACAGGTAGAAAAAGATGAGGCAGGTTGGAAGAATGTTAAGTAATCCAGTTTGGTTGGGGGACAGATCAAATGTCAGGGATTAGTGTGAGATAAGACCTAAAAGGAATGTTAACATTATATAACTGAGTGATGCATTAAGAAGTTTAGAGTTTATTGGGGAGCCACTGAGGGTTTATGACAAAAAAAAGTGATGCAATCAGAAATGTGCTTTAAAAGATTTCTCAGGCAATAGGAATGTAGAAAGAATTAGAAGAGGAAGAGATGGGAGGCATGTAGGTCAAATGGAAAATGACTTTGCTTAATAGTGTCTTATTTTTTCCAATTACATGTAAAGATTGTTTTAAATCTTTTAAAACAACAAATTAAAAAAAAATTTGGAGCTCCCTCCAATTTTTGCTCCTCCCTTCCAATTCCCCAAGATAGCAAGCAGCCTGATATAGATTATATGTGTACAGTCATATTAAACATATCAAAAATGACTTTGACAATTCTGTTGTTGGGAATATACCCTGAAAGTGTTAATTAAAAAGAAACAAAATTGAATTGTTAAAGATTTACATAGTAGCATTTTATGTCACTGAAAAAAAAAAAAAACTGGAAAGTCTCAATTTCCAATAATAAAATAGACAAATTAAAAGAATAATATAATATACATTATACATAATAAATTAATGATATTTATTATATATAATATAATATTGATTACATGATAATGTAATAATATAAAATAATAAGTAATAAAATAATGAAAAATAAAATAAAAATTTTAAAAGGAATGTCAATTTAATGAAATAGTCAATAAACATGAAGTTTATAACAAAATGTAGAAATAAATTGATGAAATAATTCAAAACAAAAAAAAGGCAGCACAATAAAGAAGTCGAGCTATAACCATATAAGAGGAAAAGTGAATAAGAATGACTAGACAAAGCTTTCTCCTAAAAAACCCCATGAGTGAGGAAATCATGCTATTTTATGCATTTGAATTCTTACTCACTAAGCACTTCAAATGAGCCATATTGATTGCAATATTACATTTTTAATAAATAAAATGTTTAAGATAAAAGTGGGGAGAGGCATAAGAGCTATAGTACTTGGGAATGGATTAGCTGTGGGGTGGAGATAAGGAAGGAAAGGCAACCAAAAATAATAGCCAAGTTTTAAACCTGAGTGATAAGGAAAATGGAAAAGCTGAGAATCAAGTCATAACTTAAAGGAATATTAAGTTCAGGAAGGATCTTAGCAGTCATTTGGTCCCACTCCTTCATTTTACAAATGGGGAAACTGAGGCAGAAGTTAAGTACCTTGTTTAAGGTTATGACAATATAAGTTAGCAGAACCAGGATTCCTGATTCAAAATCAGCTTGGGGGGGAGGGGGGGGGAATGTGTATTGTTTCCTGATTCAATGCAACTTTTCTTGAACTGAAACTTCTTATCAAAGCTATATAACATTGATAGCCACAGCTCAATTCTTAAAAACATTATTTGAGAGATCTTTAATTAGCTCTGGAAGTTTCCAGGTATGGAAAGAGTGTTGGTTTTAGAATAAAAGACCCTGAATTTAAATTCTGACTTTGAGACTTACTCTCTGTGTGATCCTCTCCATGCTTAACTTGTCTGTATCCCATTTCCCTTGTGCAAAAATGAAGAATCAGTTTTATAGGCAGAAGGACATCTAGTCCTTCCCCATTGTTTTACGGAAGAGAAAATGATGTCCAGGGAGATTGCTACTTGTCCAAGGTGACACACATAGTAAGTGGCAGAATGGAGATGTGAACTCAAATCCTCTGTCTCCAAAATGGTGCATTATACTGCATTAATTAGGAAGCAGGGATTTTTAACCTTTTTGTGGATCTTAATCCCTTTGATAGTCTGGGAAAGTCTAATTCCTTCTCAGGATAGTCATTTTGAATGCATACAATAAAATACATAAGATTACCCAAAAAAACGCACTATATTTTTAAAATGTGATGTTTCTCATCTAGATTCACAGACACTGAAATCTACACATATTACCCTGGTGGGTCCATGGACATCAAACTAAGAATCCCTGCTTGAGAGCTTTTCTAAGGTGTTTATTTTTTGAATATGCCTTATTTTATTTTTTATTTTTAACTTATCAATCACCTCAAAGTGAATATTTCCAATTTACAAAGTAAAACCCAAAAATATTATATACGAAACTATTGATCCATACTAATTTTTTGTTTTTAAAAAACATAATAAATCCAACTAACTTTCCAAACTGTTCTGCTTATCTATACCTTCTTCTGAATTTTCTCAGTTCTTTTCCAGCTCTAAATTGATGATCCAAAGTTCTATGATCATCAGCTTCTAGTCAAAATTGAAATAATTTTTCAAAACCAAATTCTGGAACACAATAACATTGGTTTCTAGCTAAGAGCTTCTTGGTCATAGTCCTATAACTGAGCTAGTTGGAAAGTCATCAAAGAATCAATTTCTAGACTAAAATTTATCTGTTCTCTCCCTTTAACTCAACTTGACTAGGCATATTATTGGACAGAAATGATCTGCACTGGGGCTTAGTTTTTAGAAGGAGCCCAAGTGGACACAAGAAATATTTTTAAAATATTGAGCCTCTAGAACAGGAAGTAGAGATCTGACAAACACCTGTATAAGACCCCCATCATTTGGGCTGGTTGTCTTCCTAGTCAACGACTTTAAAGGCAAATATTGAATATTCCTACACTTCAGTCTTACAGTGATTTATCTAATGGCATGCAGGTAGCTCTCAATACTGATTTCTAGGGTCCTTTTTATTTCTTAGAGTTCTTTTGTGAGAAATAATACACTTGGGTTCCTACTGTATCCCAATCAGTATTAATCATTATGATGTGATTCTGTAGGAATAATGATTATATGTTCTATTTAGTAAGTTGCAGAGCTGGAGCTACAGATTGTAAGTTTATGTGTGTGTATCCATGGGAAACTAACTAGAGGCCCTTCAGCTTGTTTTTCCTTGTTTGGTACCCAAGCCTAATATTATAGAGATGATTCAACTCCATGGGAAATCCTCCACTTCATTTTTGTACTTCTGGACCACTCTGTCTTGTCTAACAAGTAACCATCTTATGATCGTTGAATCAGAGTAATGCCCCATGCTTTGACTCCCCTGCCATGTCGTTTTTTGGCCCTTAAGAGCAAGGACTAGCAATGACATTCTGTATTTTACCATATCTCATTTGCATATTTTGGTATCAAACTTTATAAATACAAGACTCTGGAAGAAGAAGGCATCTCAGATCATGAGGAAGATGTGAAATTCACTTCATTAGAGGGAACCATGAATCCTCATTGGCTCAGAGCTCTGCCTCAGTCTCTTATTGTAGGTTGGACAATTTTAATACCTCTACCTTGTGCTCCTTAAAGTTCCCTGAAGTACCTTGAACAGGGCCGGTGTGTCCCACCTGTTTCTGACATCTAGATTTGGGTCTTTCATTCCCCAAAGAGATGTGGCTTGCAAACTAATAAAACAATAGTAATAATAATAGCTAACACTGATCTAGTGTTTTAAGGATTGCATATTACTTTCCTAACATCATTCTTTCATGTGATAGTTGAGACAACCCTTAGAGATAAGTGTGAATATTATGAATCCCATTTTCAAATGAAGAGCCTGAGGTTCAGGGAGTGACTATCTGAGACATAATTTGAATCTCAACTGTTCCAAGCTCCAAGCATGGCAGTCCAGGTTCTAGGTATGACAGCTCTGTTGTATACTGATCATGTAATACTGATAATACTTAACCTTACAACAATTCTCAAAGCCTGGAAATTTTAGAACCATTGCCCATTTTGTATTGATCAAGATCGAGGAAGGCTGCTCACCTATGAAATCTCAGGTCCTCCTTCCAAAATAATGACTTATTTAAATTAAAAAGAATAATAAAAATAATTCATAATTTCCATAACACTCTAAGGATTACTTAAGAATCTTTCTTAGGAAATCGATGCTACATTTTTCCAGGTTTGCTCACTTTACAGATGAGAAAATTACAATCCTGTAAAAAAAAAAAAAAAAAAAAAGTCTAAAATTTGAGCGGCTCTCACATGATCACACAGCTATTAAGTTCTTAGTCTCCTGACTCTAAGAGTGGCCTATATTGTACTTCACTTTGAAGTCTATCTAACCTTCTGTAACTCCGCATTGCCTGTCATGATAAGTTAAGCACCTGAGCCTGCTTCTTAAGGCCCTTCCTTCTCTGGCCACCACCTCCCTTTCAAACGTCATCTCTAGCTCTTCCTCATTGCTCCCCTGTTACACCCCAAGTTTGCTTGTCTTTACATTGTTGTTTCCGCTTGAAATGCCATCCACTCCAATCTCCATCTTCTGCCCAACTTCTATGGCCAGGTAAAATGCTAAGTAAAAAAATTCATTGTGCTTTTCAGGATTTTTTATTCTGAAAAATGTTTCATTCCTTTGAATGAATCTCCATTTTATATTTGCTTTTCATAGGACTCAAGAGTCAACTTAACTCACTAAGTGTTCATTATTTACATATTTTGTAGATGATGTGAGTCTTGCCCTTAAGAAGCTCACATACCTTCAGTGTCCTGAAAGCGCATAATATAAACCTAAATAAGTCATCAGAAGGCAAAGTGAAGAGGAAGAAATGGTTTGTCACTTAAGAGATGAGGAGAGGCTTGCTTCTTGGAACAAGTAGCAGCTGAGTGGAGCCTTGAGGAAAGACACCAGTGTAGGATGTGTGAAGGGATGGCATCTAATAACGGAATTATAAGCCTTGGTTTTTAAGCTAAAGAGTTATTAAAGAATAACTAAAGAGTTATTCTACAGGCAATGATAACAAGAGGTAGAAAGCATGGTCAGACAGGTGCTTTAGGAAGATTGTTTTGGTAGCTAAGTAGAGAATAGATTTGGATAAAAGGGAAACAATTAAATCAGCGAAATCCATTTGTAGGCTATTAAAATAATCTGGGTGAGAATTACTATGGGTAGTAGCATGAACTAGGATAGTTGCTATGTTATAGGTAGAAAAAGATAGATACTGGAAGGGGAGTGACAGTTTATCAAGTAATACAATGGAAAACAAAGAGAAACGGTTTTAGAAGACAAGCGAGCTAGGAAAATGGGGCCACTTTGGTCTAAATCCAGGCTCCAGTGCTTACATGCTTTGGAACCCTGGGCACGTACACAAAACTGTCATAATTCACCTCTGAGGTATGGGAGAAAAAATGAAAATCAGTCCTTGTGCAAAGGTAATCTCAGTTACACGTTTGTATCACTATGGAATGACGAGGTGATCAAGATGTCAAACTGTTTCTGACAGTGGTCAGATGTACTAAGTCCTAAGTACTATCATTTTATAAAAGAAAGGATTTGTAGGACAGTTATTGAGTAGGGAGACTTCAAACCATTCAGGAAAAAAGAAAGGAATAACCATTAAAATCCAGCTCTAGTGCCTTATCGTGCTGCGTGATCATGATGGCAGCTTCTCCAAGATAAGTCCGCAGACTTATCAGCAGACTTAAGCCAGCAAACTTTCTGGCAAGTTTTCCCAAACTAGAAAGATAAGGGCCCATGACTAGACTGAAGAGAACAAGATTTCTTAAATCTCTGTGTCATAGACCCCTTTGGCAGTCTGGTAATACCTGGAGATCCCATCTCAGAAGGTCTTTAAATACCTGAAGGAAATGCTAAAATTCAGTTAGTGGTTAGTGAAGATAGAGATAGAGATAGTGAAGATAATTTCATCAGCCCTCTAAAATCTGTCCATAGCTCCCAGGTTAAGAACTGTTGCCATAGTCCTCAGAAGTAGACCTCTGACCCTTTTCTGCATCCCCTCTCTCAGTTGAGTCCTGAGCAACAGACTCATTCCCTCCCCAATCCATTCCTCAGCCAGATGCTGTTCAAGTCTAGCCATGGGTTAGTAACCAGTATGCTCTAATTTGGCTCCATGCTTCTCTTTTCCTCCTAGCCCCAAAGGGTTGATAAAATTATCTGCCACAAACCACACTTGCCATCTGGTGTTCTGTCACCTAAATGAGTCACCACCTTTTGAAAATTATTCTATTGTTCCTATACTATTGTTTCCTATTACCAAGAAAGCCTCCAGAACTTATATACAATATTTCCATTGCAATCATTAATTTTTTTAATCTGATGATTTTTTTTTTTTTTTACTATTTCCCTGATTTCTTTTAGTCCCTGGACACATGGGAATGTATCCTTTGATTACTTTAACTTTTAATCCACTTTGTTATTCTCAAACTATAATCAAAATGAAGTTCATATTTCTTTATCTATGATTCAAATTAAGTTTTCAATATCTCCAGAAACTCTGCTAATGTCACTAAAATTAATATTTCATCTTCATTCTGAAGCTTCATAAGTTTAAGATCCTTCTCTTATATAAGGAACAAACTAATATCTGAATAGACTTTGAAAATGATAAGTCACAAATTAGAATTCCTTTCTTAACTAACTCAGAGTAAGCTATCTCGAATGCAAAAGAGCTACATATCGAATTGCCCAAAAATTCACAAATACTTTGTCCTAAAGAAGAGAGGGCTAAGATCAGCTGGGCAGTACAGTGGATAGAGCACTGGCCTTGGATCAAAAACCCTGAGTTCATACCTCTAACATTTACTAGCTGTATGACCCTAGGCAAGTCATTTAAACTGCTTCCTCAGATGTGAAATAAGCATCATAATAGCACTCACCTTACCTGACTCTTGTGAGGATGAAGTATTTATAAAGCCTTTAGCACACTGTATGGCACTTAGTGGGTGCTAAAAAATATTTATTTCCTTCCCTTCCCATTGGGGAAGGAGGAAAGCAGCAAAAGAATGACCCACTGATGATCTAGCTTCCACTGCTCATGGAAAAATCAATGAAATTACATCATACTGACATCAAGATATCTAGGGCAGATTACAATTTTCACACAAGGAAGGATTTGGTGAATTCTAGATATGTTATTAAGATTATGCTATCTTTTCTGGTGTTTCTTCTGAATGTTGCAAATGGCATTGTAGTAAAGAGAAAAGGGGTTTTGACTGCACACAGTTAGTGATCACTTTAAGGTAGATGGAGTTTAATTTTTTTTTGGAGATGGGTGGGGGGGAGTATGGGAAAGCATCAAGGCAATCAGAATTAAATGACTCACCCAGGGTCACATAGTTAATAAGTTTCAAGTGCCTGAAGTCAAATTTATAGTTGTCTTCCTGATTCTAAGACTGTTGTTCTATCCACTATTTAATTTTTGTTTGGATTTTTTAAAAAGAGGTCTAGACTAAGAAAAGACCACATCCTGATCCTACATAGCTAATTTTCTCCAACAACCCCCGACGATTGAGGTTTCCAAGTGAAGAAACTAGAGAAAATAAAGATTTTTTAAAATTCCGAGCTAAACATACAATTTGCTAGAAATCTTCTCTTCAGAGTTAAAGAAGGTAGGTGTTTGGCTATTAAACTTTCCCTTTTACAAGGGAAAAAGGCAATGTATCTTTAAATTTGAATCTTGCTTGAAATTTCTCTGTTTGTCTGCATTGGGTGTGCCATGGAAAAAAATATTTGCCTACTTACTATATCTGTTCCAAAACTGCCTTTTCCTGTTTGTTGATGGACACCATTTTAGAAATGGAAATGATCTTACTAAAGAGTATTTTAGTCCATTCTCATTTTACAGTTGTGGAAACTGAGGCCCAGAAAGTTTATAACTGATCCAAAGACCCAAGTTCATGGAATTATAGATTTGGAACTGGGGGGAAAAGTGCACGCAATCACCTACTTTAACACCTCATTGTACAAATAAAATTATGACCCATAGAGCATATGTAATTTGCCCAATGTCACACAGATAGGCAATCCCAGAGCCAGATAGGTACAATATAGAACTTCAACTCCTTCTCATTGCTTCTACCGTGTGGCCAGATTTTATTTTTAATTGAGACCAGTTAAGAGTGTGTGAACATCTTCATTTAAAACTGGCAAGTTGACTAAAACTGAGGATTTCTTCTAGTAAATAATGAGTGATTCTTAGCAAAAAATTCTAGGAACTAAATATGTGGTTTAACAGTTCAATATGCCCTCTAGCAAAGTCCTAGAAACTTACCTAAGTTATGTGAGCTATATTTTCTTTCGAAATAAATTATCCACAAAATATTGGAAAACCCTAATGTATTTAACTATTTGAAAAAAATCCATATGAAAAAGCTAGCTTTATAAACCTTAATAAATTCTAGACTGGATTTGCTTAATGTCTTCAAATTATTATATTGCTCTTGGGGAAAGTATTCTATTCATTCTAGATATATCTTTTATTATTAAGAAAATTTAAATTTAAACAGGTGAAAAGCAATTATTTTTTCACAAACAGTCCATGAAATACTTGGAAAGAACATTATACAGCATGAGATGACTTTTATTTTAATAAATACTTCAAGAATATGTAATTTCATAATCAGAACAAACACATGTCTGTGGTTCAGTAGATAGACTTAGAGAATTGCTGTGGCAGAAAATGTGATCATTCAGTCAGGTGTTGTGCTCCCCAAAAGTACTCATATTGGTTTTTGCACAATAGAGAGACTATCCTATCGTTGAGTCTATATTCATATCCTTTCAAACTTGGCTTTGTCCTGTTAGAGTGGTATTCTAACCATGATAAGGCATCAGTTTATTTTTCCAAAGTAGTACTAGCCAACAAACTAGGTGACTGGTTCTCTACCCCAAACTTTGCTGCAAGTTGGCTATATAATTCGGGGGACTGAAAATCTCTGAATTTTAGTTTTCACATTTATAAAGCAAGCTTATTAAAATAACCTCTAATATTTTTCCACTTCTAATATTTTTTAATTTATTTTAGACCTTCCTTGTCTTTTGGATCACTAACTGAAACAAGAGTTTTAACTAGAAATATACTTTCCCCAAAACAAATACAGTAAAATTAGGGGTGGGTTGGAGGTGAGAAAGGATATCTAACTGGAATGGCATAGACCATATTCCAGAGTGGGAAGGAAGAGAGACATCTCTGGGGCTGCTGGGTAAATATGTATATTGGACAAGGAAGCAATCCATTCATCAGAAAGTCAAGTCCCACCTCCTCAGGATCTGGGGGAGAAGAAAAACCTTGAGGGATGGATGTAATAGAGAATAGATCTTAAGATATTGAATCAAGTTCAGGACAGGGAGTAGCAGGTTTTTAGAAAAGTGAATTTCAAGGAGAGACCTGCCCTATTGTGGGGTGAGTCTGAAATTCCATTAGGATCACCCCTGTTATGGCTCCATGGCAGAATTTGTTGTGCATTGTATTAAAAAAAAAAAAAAAGATATCTATAGATACTTCATGCCTCCAATTTGTGTTCCAGAGGTCCCCACGGTAAAGTATGGATATCCTATATTATTGTAGGGACTTAAAAGAATTTTATATAATTAAACCTTCTCTCTGAGTATGGATCCAGAGTTGAGAAAGGAAGCTGGAGTCCTCTCAGAAAAGGGAGGTTAGTACCCCAGATTCTAAAACCCAGAGCTGGTTTGTAAGCCCCAAGCCAAACTGGTTTCATGCATGAGAGAAAGGGGGTTGACATTCAGTTGACCCCAAGTCCTAAATCCTCTCAGAGAGAGCTCCACATGGATCCTTGGTAGGGACCAAATTTCCTTCTGAGATGAAAAGCTTGATTTTCCAGTTTTTCTTTTCTTTAGTATTTTAGAATTGGGAAAGGCCATTTCAGCACCGAAAGAACCTTTATAAATTCTAAGCTAGAAGTAATCTCTGATAAACTTCATAAAGTGTTCTTTGTTTATTAAGTCTGCATAACTCTGTATTTGGGGCAATTATGATTTTCATCTGTACTTGTGATAAAATATAAGATCTGTGCCATGTTGACTACTGTCAGATTTTTTTTTTTTAATAGCACTGGGGAAGAAAATAAAAAGACAAGGCTTACCCAGTCCCCAGAACCCCAGAACCATTCTGGATTGAGGACACAGACAATGTGTTCAAAATGCATCCATTTGATTAGCCAAGGATGACAAATGTTTAAAAGGGAGGGGAGTGTAACAGAGGATTGATCTAGTCTTGGGCCTGTGCACAAAGGACCCACATGGATGTTTAGTGACCCTGCTTCTGAAGGTTCATGATGACACAGAATAAAGGGACTGAGCTCTCCACTTCAGAGCACTTACAGATATTCACAGACTCTCACCCATCTCCTTACTACTCAGTAGGAAAAAACTCTTTTGGTTGACAGCTGAACCAGAAACAAAAAGGCAAACAGAAGCTGCCAGCAGAGACACTCACTCACCCTCTTTCTTTTCTGCTGGCCACAGTGTCCCAGGGCCTTGTAGATTCACCACAGGGCTATATCAGAAAGATCACTCTTCATGACTTTGCTGGTATACTTAGCTTAAAAGCCAGCAAACCCTGATGGATTCCTATCTCTAGATGTCTGTTTCTTCAACCTTTTAAAGTTTCGCAAGGCCCTGGACCAAAGAAAAGAAGATTATTTATATATTATATTATGTTATTATATTATAATTTATATTATAGATAGAGATCAGATTTAGATAGAGATAGATATACAGCACTGTCTTGTTTAAGATCCCATGGACCCAAGGGTAACCCAGTGTGGAAGGCAGGGAAGTAAGGAAGAAAGAGTAAGTTCTTCTGGAGTCAAGAAAAAAAAAAAATCATCCTTACACCTTAGGGACAACAAGAAAGGGGTTCAGATAACCTCCAAACAACCTCCCAAGTAAAGGGATTTTACTCATAGGGTTAATAACTCAGAATTCCTGGCTAGTAGGTTAAACACCAAGTAGACTTGACTGATTTAAAAGTAGAATAAAAATATAAACATGAATTAGCTAAATACCAGCATTTTAGGGCAAAACTATCTCATATTAGGATTAAAGGATTCCGTAATCCAGCAGATATCATTACCTAATCAAGCAACTTTAGAAAAGCTATCTCAAAAGAATTAGTCTGAATATTTAATATAATTGTACATGTATAACCTGTATCAGATTACTTGCCACCTTGAGGAGGGAGGAGATGAAAGAAGGGAAATAATTTAGTACTCAAAATCTTATAAAAGTGAATAATGAAAACTATTTTTATATGTAAATAGAAAAAAAATGCTATAGAGGGGAAGAAAATTAGTCTGTAC
The DNA here is from genome assembly GCF_048593235.1 of Sminthopsis crassicaudata. Classification (NCBI taxonomy): domain Eukaryota; kingdom Metazoa; phylum Chordata; class Mammalia; order Dasyuromorphia; family Dasyuridae; genus Sminthopsis; species Sminthopsis crassicaudata. The sequence goes on from NC_133622.1 coordinate 28,138,779, forward strand.
AATTATAATTTACAGCGAAAGAGAAGAAAAAATACCAAATTTTTCCCTGAGAATCCCCAAACTAGGGAATTCAATAAAGTCTTCCAAAATGTGAAGGCCCAGTATTTTTCTTGTGGCATTTCATGTAGTGATATGAACTATGGAGTGTCCTTATTCACATTCCCACTCACACAAGCAAGTCAGGTCTCTAGAAAGTATATCTCTATCTCCTAATCTGCTTTGGGATTCTGGAGGTGGAAGGCAATTGTCACTAAGGCTGACAAATTAAGGCTGGAGGTGTTCTCCTCAGTATCAACTACCACTGTACTACCCCAACAATAGCCTTTATGCAAGGATGTTTACTGAAAAGTTGTAGCAAACACAGAAGTACAATAATAACCCCCTGAACCAGGGATGTATTATCCCAGTGCCATCTTGGTTACTGGGGAGAGCTCAAACTTCAAGTGGTTTCTATAAAGCAGTTCTTCCCTCACCTAGTCACTGAAGGAGCCATCTCCTTACGTCATGACATGCAGGAAGTGTCCCCATCACAGCTGAGAGAAAATGATGGCATATGATTATGAATCAATCAGTAAACATTTATTAAGCACTACCCATGTGCCAGGCACTATGGGAAAATTGTGATACAAAAGGGGGCAAAAGATAACCCTTGCCACCAAAGAGTTTACAATCCAATGGAATAGACAACATGCAGACAAATACACACAAAGGAATTTATGATGGTTGTTCAGTCATTTCAATTGTGGCCAACTCTTCACGACCCCATTTGGGCTTTTCTTGGCAAAAATACTGGAGTGGTTTGCCATTTCCTTCTCCTGCTCATTTTACAAATAGGAAACTGAGGCAAACAGGTTAAGTGACTTGCTTAGGGTTATATAGCTGGTGTCTGAGGCCAGGTTGGATGAAGATGCAGGAACAAGATCTCCAAGGTCACTGGAATATATTTCTAGGAAGGGACTTTAGGTGATAGAGGGAGGTTTTTTTCCATTATAAGTAACTAATATTTATTAAGGATTTTAAGATTTGCAAAATAGTTTCTCTGAATTATCTCATTTTATCTCAAATGCTCTGGTGAAATAGATGCTATTATTATCCTGATGTTTCAAATGAAGAAGCGGAGAGAGACTAAGAGAGATGAATTTCCTCCCCCTCATGAAGATAAGTGTGTGAGGCAGTATTTGAACTTCCATTGCACTGACTCCAAATCTCTATCCAATTATGCTACTTCACTGGCTCCATGTTTAACTAAAATTAACAAAATACTAATGTTGATTCCCAGGATGATTTTGTTCATTTTAGACGGAGGTTGTAAGATTCAAAATATTTCTCATTGTTCCTAAACTGATTTTCAACCCCAAAGTAGAGAAAATAAAATTTAAAAATATATGAAATCACTACAAAATAAAAGCAACAGAAATCATTTCTTATCTATATTCATATTTCCCAGTTCTGAAATTGGATAAGCAAACCCATAAACATATGAAGTGCATATAAGCTCTGGGTTTCTTCTCTCAATCCAAATGTGCACCATGAAGATAGGTCTGCAAAAACTCTCTGGCTACATCTTTCTATCTATAAAGGTTCTGCCTTGACAGACAGGGAAGACCCAAATGCTATCATTTAGTATATTTTCCCCAAATACCAATTGATCAGTTGTCTCTTCCATATTATCTAGCCAATGGTTAGTGCTCCAATATCATTTTTCTCATTTTGATCTTGATAACATGGATGAGCAATTAGCAACTAGCTTCCACAAACAAGTATTTGTTGAAAAGATATAGGGAGAACTCATGTACAGCAGTGTTCCCCTGAATCTGGGCAACTCTTTGCTCTTCCCTTTGGTCCCTGGGCAGAGGAGCTTGAGCTTAAAGTGCTTGATTACTATAAAACATTCTTTCCATCAAGTTCATCTAACAGAATCATCAAATATTCTTTCATAGAATAGCAGCAGAAAAGACACTCTGTGCGTGTTCCAAGGACCGTACTCCTATTGGCCAATCCATTCTGACACATATATGTATACGTGTATGTGTGTATACATATACACACATATTTATATGCTCAAACCTATATGTTACACTTTTGTGTGTACACATGTGAATGTGCATATACGTATGGAAGTCTAGTGATGAATAAATTCTGTGTTACTTTTCCACAATAATCCTCTAGAAAGATTAATGTGCTGATTTTTCAAATGTGTTAATTAAGCAACAAAATCTTCAGTTACTCAAGGTGACTAAAGGTCTATCAAGAGCAGAATGAAGTTCAATCCTAATTGAGCCTTATGATCCACTAAGAAAAACACTCTTAAAATATATAATGTGAAATTTTATCAGTCTTTATCAAGAGGCCTGACACTGAATATTAGCTGATCTCTTTAGGCTTGGTATATCTTTGGCAAGAGCATGCTTCCTAGGTGAACCTGAAAAATCTCTTTTTGCCAGTGGTTCTCAACTTTCACATCTATAAAATGACAGGGTTGTACTACATGATCTCCAAAACGCCTTGCAGATCTAACATTCTGCATGGGGAAATTATGTTTACCCAAGATGTGCATTCAACTTGGGATGAAAGGTGATACAAAAGTAAATTTTGAATAAAAATGTCTTATTTCCACAAGAAAAGTCCTTCCAGAACCATCTGAATATGATAAATGCACTTTCTTTTAAATTTTTTCTACATTTCATTTGTTCAAGATACATATTGAAGACTGCAGAATAATCTCTCAGAAATGATTCTTCTTTGAAGGTTAAAGAAACTCCTATGCATATTCAGAATAATCTGTCTAAAATAAGATAGGTACCAAACACTGGTAAATCATGTATATAAATCACATACCATGTGAAAAGTACCTTTTAACTAAATTACTCAACAATATGGTTAAACTCAATTTCCTCCTTTGTAAAATGAAACAGCTGAACTGGACAGTCATTGAGCTGAAAGGTTCCTTAGAGGCATTTGTCAAACCCTTTTGAATTAGGAATAAGGGAAATGAGATTCCTGGAGATAAGATTCTAGTCACTTAGGGAGCTAATGGAAACCTAAGATTTCAGTTCAGGTCTTCTGATTACAAATTCTGTGCTTTCCCACTACCTCACATTATTGTTGATCTGTAAAGACCCCTTGAGCTTAAAATTCTATGGCTGAATTGCATGAGCTGTCACTTAACTAGTTGCCCACGCCCCCTAAATTCACAGAATGTGACTTAGCAGATTTTAGTGGATAATTTTACTCACAAGTTCAACAAGTTTCTCAAGAAAAAAAAAAAAAATTGGGAAAGACATTTCTAGCCCCAAACATACAAATAAACTTTTTTTTGAGGAAACATTTGTGAGCAAAACATGAGTTTAACCCGATAAGTTGGAGCCAATATTCTGTTTCTTTCAGGGGTAAAAGCTATTGAAACTGACATACATCCTGGACAAGTACAGCCCCAAAGCAACGATATCCAGGCACCATTTTAAAAAACAAAGCACCATTTATTTTGAGTTGTTTAAACTGGTCTTTCCACCATTACCAGCATTTTGTTTTCTTTCTAACTTATTAATAGCATTTGTTTCTAGGACGTGATCTTGCATACAAATCATGAGCCTGGAGCAAATTTCTATAGCCAAGATATAAACCTCTGAAAATAATGGCTTATAATGGGAATGTTGACATGTTCTCCTTATATCCAGCCTTGTGAGCTACTTTACTATAATAACAGACTCCACGAGTCATATTTTATTGTGCAACCTTGCTTGATAAGTTGGGTGAACAGACTGAGACTATTCTTCTTTATGGGAAAAAATGGATTAATTATTTGGCTGAAGTCCATCAAAAAAAGGCTGGCCCTTAAAGGAACAAATACTTCGTAAAACTTTGGAGTATTTTTCCAGAAAGGAACTAAAATAATCGTAAATATAACTTAGATAAGTAATCAGCTTCTTTACACTTCAGTTTGTTCGTGATAAAAAGACATTTTTTTTTTGTAATACACCCTATAAAAACCATTGTTCCACGCTATGCTCTCAGTTCAGTACTTTAAGTTTGTGATTTCCCAGCTCTGGGTGCTCCCTCCCTCAAGGCAGTGCTTCCACTGTTCTACAATGTGAGTTTTGAGAGTTGTCATGGCCAAAAAATACAGCCATTGTAGTCGACATCATGAGAAACTTCCCTATACTTAGGTGGGTCCTTTGCTGATGGACACTGTCTCTTTCCAAGTCCATATCTGAGCTTTCCCAGTTTGATCAAGACCTGCCACAGTTTGCTTTCTTTTTGCCTATCCACTGGGAACTAATTTACCACTATGAGACAGCATCAGATAGCATCCAAATGGAAGGTTATGGTATTAGTGGGGGGGGTTAAAGGGGGGTTATCTGTGTACTAGAATACACCATCTTTACCAAGTAGAGCATATTAGAATCTCACCTCTTCTGTAAAGCACTTCAGCCCACTGTAATTTCCTCCTGTGTTGACATCTCCCAGGACTCATTTTTTGTGCCTTTCTTTTGCTACCTAGAGTATATATTGAATTGGGAATCATCTCACGCCGGAAATAGCCAGAGCAAGAGGAACCATAGTATAGCCAATAGAGCTTTGTCTTTGAAGTCAAAAAAATTGAAGTTCCAGTTCCAAGTCATACATTTATAAGCTGTGTATAATCCTGAAAAGGTCACCTAACTCCTCAGGGCTTCAATTACTTATGTAAAGATTTTTATTTCAAAACTTATGCATAACTTTCAACATTCCCTCTTGCAAAACTTTATGTCCCAAATTTTTCTCCTTCTCCCCTCCCCTAGATAGCAAGTAATCCAATATAGGTTAAACATGTGCAAATTTTCTATGAATATTTCCACAATTACCCTGCTCACAAGAAAAATCACATCAAAGAGGGAAAAAATGAGAAAGAAAACAAAGTGCAAGCACACAACAGCCAAAAAAAGTGAAAATACTATGGTGTGACCCACAGTCAGTTCCCATAGTCCTCTCTCTGGGTGCAGATGGCTCTCTCCATCACAAGATCATTGGAACTGTGGACCTCAATTCTTGAACTGCAAAATGCAGAGTAGGTTTTAGACTTAATAATATCTAAAGTCCCTTTCAGAGAGTAGTCTATGCAATTCTTCACAGATCTCTCCAGTTTATTATTCCAATGAGACTGCAAGATTTTTTAGGGCCACAACCATAGTTTAGATTTCTCAGTTCCATCTTCCATTGTTCATAGAAGTGTCTTGTATGTAAATATTTGTTGACTTATTTACTAAGTTTTTCCAGCCAGGACTAGTTTTCCTTCCTATGATGATGTGTTACCTATATAAGTGGAATAAGGAATTGATCAAAGTGAGGTTCCTTCTCAGAGCACGCACAGAGTGCCCTTCCTTCTGCCAGTGCATGAAGTATGCTTGCTGATCCTGCTCCCAGAAAATGCAGAGAGGCAAACCTGAGGGCCCTTCCCTGCTTCCTGTGTGATCCTTCTGAATCTGGCTTGCTAATTGCTTGTTCAAATGTCTGTGCAAGGGAAAAATAGGATCTAGAATGTCTACCCCCCAAAAGAAAACAACAATAAATAATCCAACTTACAAACTCTTTTGAAAGAAAAATTGTAATACTGATCAATTGTTGGGCATATCATTATCTGTAAGCTAGTTTTCCTATACTCATTGGACAGCACATCAATTAAAGCAACTGGATACCAATTGGAAGGTACTGCCTAAATTTCAGTCACTCATTTTCTTAGACCGCATCCTAAAAAGAGCACTGAAATTGAAATCAAGAAAGCCAGGCTTATATCCCAATTCTTACATTAACAATCTAAATGACTTTGGTTAGAGAAATTCTCTGACTTCTCACTGCTTTAACATTAGCCTAAATAATGTAGCAATTATTCTCATTGTTTTTTCATTTAATGAAGTTTTCTATTGTCTACAACTTGCTCTACGTACATCAATTAATTAAGATTACATTATTTGTCAATTGTGATTTTTCCTCCGAGATGATTTCTTCAATATGTTTTGGTAAATTGTGGTTAACTAAAAATGTGATTTCTGTTTCAATTAAAAAAATATATATATTTTAACCTCTCAAAGCTGACGTTTCCTCCTCTGTAACAGGATAATAATACATATTCTGCCAACTGTTGGGAGAAAAGCACCTTATAAATCATAAAGCATTATATTAATGTGCTTTTATCACTTTTATATGCCACTAATGGAAAAATCCATTTCTCTCTTGCCCTCTTCTATTTTTTCATCATAAAAGTTCAGCTACAACACTGAGCTTACTGATAGCTTCTCCGTTTTTCTTCTATTTTAATAAGTTAGCCTTTGCAAATCAATAGCTTGGGAGTAGACATGAGATCAAGGATAGGCCTAAAATTCCAAAAATTATTTGAACATTCTTAGGATATATACAGTAATGATTGGGATTCCATATTATCAAATCATGTTATTCTATAAAGGAAGGAATCAACCTAAAGAGGCCCCAGATATCATAATAGGTCAAGGCTAAGCACTAAGCTACAGCAAGTTTTGTGTTATTTAATCAGATTTCTTATTGGTAATCCTTATAAAATACCAACCAGGATAAGAAAATGCAAGAAACAGCTTGGTTTTAGTAAAAATTTTTAGGGAAAAAATGCTTTAAAGACCACTTGATTGAATGACTGAGATTGATTAGGTTTTTTATGGAACTTGTTGATTGACAACAGGTGTTGAGCCTGATACAGAGAAAGGAAGAAATAAAAGCTATCTATCCTGTGTTTTAGCTGTGTACCATTGTGCCTTTTTTAAAGATCCTCAATAGCCATGCTGGATAGGGGGAGGTATCGAGTTTTCCTTTCAAGGTGGGTAATAAAAGAATTTCACCTTTGATCAGAAGGATATTTTTTTCTCAAATTGATACCCACTTGCTTTTACTCAAGTCTACTTTCATTCCACCTTTCCTTGACTTTTCCAAATTTCCTTCACCTCTTCATCTCCAAAAATCATCTGGGCGGGAAGCCTGCTGACAATCATGGGCAGGTAGGGAGTTAGATAGCTGGATATCTAAGGATATGTGGCTAAGTCCCCTTTGAGTTACTCAAGATTGCTTTTTCCTTTATTCCCAACATGTAGTATCAGATCACAGAGGCAAAAGCCAGAGGCTGATTCTTGTTCCATGGTTCTATGTAGGATCAGAGAATCTGAGGTGGAATAATTTTCATAGGATCTTAAGTAGGAGCTGGAAGCTCAAAAGCCATCTCATATAGCTCCTACCAAAAAACATGTTATTCATGTTCTCTGCCACTCAAAACATCAAATGGACATTTTTCTCTGCTTGTATGTTACATCTTTCCAGGAGAATATAAGTTCCTTGACAGATGGAATCGCTTTTTGTTCTCTTTTTGGATCTGTAGCATTTAGAATAGTGTGCTACATGTAATAAGCACTTAATAAATATTTGTTGAGCTGGATTGGATTTTAAAGAGTGTAATTCCTTCCCCAAATGGAAGATTTTTTAATGCCATTTTGTACTATTTAAGTTTCCCATAATCAAATGGAAATTTTCCCATGCATCCTATATTTTCTAGCTTTAGCCAAGCTTGTAAATGTCACTGTTTAAACTTTATTAGTGTCTATTTGAGTGCCAAATGAATCAAACTTATGGAAACAAGCTATTTATTTGCTGTATCATTCCTAAGAATTTTTTCCACCAAAACAAAAATAAATTCTATTAAGCTTTAAATTCTGTTGCATTTAGAATTTGAGTATTATTAATTCTGCATGTTTTATTAAGTGTGTTCACCGCATTGTTCAGAATGACATGAAATGAACGTTAAATTGCATTTGACAAAATCAGAATCCTGCCTGAGAAGTTAATTGACTGCCCAATACCACCGATGCTCACATCTAAATTAACAACACGACAAGTCATATCGTAGTGATGAAAGTAAGCTTCGTTGAACTTGTTCAACATAGGATCGAATAATTAACCCAACAACTAATTTGCAGCACGTGTCTGTTCTGAAGCTGGTACCAATAAGTTCTTTCTCATTAAACACTCTTTCATTGTGGGCTCTATTCATAATACAAAATAACTTGAATCAGAGACCGAGATTTCTTTGTTCAAGTCTGCCTTATCATTTTTTCATAGTCTTTGTACACTCCAGGTTTACTTGCTATGGCTAGGAAGGCTTGGCACTATAGCTTGTGTAATTAAAATATAGAACAGAAAGCTTTTATCCTTTCTTGCCTCCTCTGTATCATACTCAACAAATGTTGTTAACACTGATCACTTAGTAATTTCATACAAAACGTAACCATTCTCAGACATGCTACCAAGTATTCTTTAAAGCAGGTGTTTTTTTTTTTTTTTTTCCCCATAAGGCCAATGTTGCAAACAATATTCTGTATTTCCATAATCCTTTAAGATTTACAAAGTATTTTTTCTTACAAGTGCTTCTTGAGGAATATTGTTTGCAACATGGGCCTTTCTTATTTTGGTGTAAATGCTTTTGTCCTTGACATTATAATGATTCAGTGCCTCTGAAAGTTGTAAATGGATGGTTTCAGTAAAACTTTTTCCACAAAATTGCTTTAAAGACTGCTGGTGGCAAGTCTGAAATTGGTTAGATTTTGTGAGAAATTAGCACCTTGGGGCAAAGCCCTGGTCATCCGAAATCTGATTCTGACACTGTCCAGCTGTGATGACTGTGGGCCAATTATTTTATCTTGAATCAAGTAGCGGAGGGAGCATCAGAGCTATATGTGGCCTGTGGCCACAAAGATGTCACGAGTTATATCTAGACATGATTTCCTAAGCTTTAAAGCAGTCAAATGCAAAGGCAAGCCTTTGCAATCCAGCCCAGCCTAGAAGTAACTGAGCTGTGTGTCTAGTTAGCAAGAATAATTATTTAGAATACTAAGCTGGGCTGTTGCCATTTCTTTCTCCTCCCACCTCTAGCAGCTACCCACAGGTAAACTTCTCTCTGGTCCATCTGTCCTTGCCACCACCCTTCCCCCAAGCCCTCTCAGGCTGCCTCAAAGCATTTAAATATATGTTTTGTGCCATGTTTCCTGGGCACATTTTGTGCCACTCGTCCCAGGCGAAAAAATATTTCTGCTTACTGCTCTGAGCTGGACAACCTTTGTCAGATGACCTTTGCCTGGATACCAGGATAACATGAAACTTGATGTTAACTTTTAAAAAGTCATAATGGATTCTAATCATTGTGAGACTTGAAGGGATGTCTTCAGTGTGAATCTTTTTTTAGATTTTTACTTAACTACATACACATCACACACATACACACCTGTGTGTATAGTGAAGTAAAATTCTAAGATTATATACATATATATGTATATGTATATATATATATATATATATATATATATAAAATATATGAAATTTTATGTATATAAATCTTTTTTTCCTTAATTGAAATGGATGGAATATGTATGACACTGGGATCCTTAGCAAAGCATGGCAAGAGCCACACATTATACTTGTTTTTGTGTGATTTCTTCTCACAAAGCAAAATTAAGTCTCTCAGAAAGGAAACAAAAAGTCCTCCTGTATATCCACTTCTAGTTGTCCAAAAGAAACAGAGTATTTATGTATTCAAGAAGACTCAGTGACAAAACTGACCGGTTCTCTCAGGACAGGATTCGATTCTAGAAAACCTTTTACATATACTGCTATTAGTAGAGGCTTTTAATGTATATTTGTTACATAATTTAATGCTTTCAAATACATGTTATATTTGAATATACTGTATCCCTGGCATACAAAGCTCTCCAGGCTGGCTTTTTCATCACTTTTTCAGCCTTATTGCTTCATTGCTACAAAGAATTGCTCTACTTATTCCACAAACCCTGATGCAGTTGTCGAAATCTTCCCATGCACACACACTTCCAAAGTCCATCTTGGGTCTTCTTACAATACATTATTAAGTAGGGAAATTTGTTTCCCTTTTTTATAGACAAGAAAACTGAAGGTCATAGAGGTTGAATGACACACCAGTATCCTTACAGCTGATTGTAAGACTAAATGACAATTTGGAGTTTACCTTTAAATAGAAAAAGTAAAAAAGGAAGGAAGGAAGGAAAGAGGAAAAAGAAAAAAGAAAAACCTTATCGAAATAAATGTTGAAAACTTTTTTTTAAAAATAGAAAAAAGTGATAATAGATTGCTGAATATAATAATATTGCCCCCAGTCACAAAAATGTTAATTCTTCTCAGTAACTTGCCATTTTAACATTTGTTCTAAAGTATTCTTTTTATTAAAGGTGAAAATCATAAATTTATTCATATGACTTATAGTCATGGTCTCTGATTCTTCTATCAATAACTTAACCAGTAAGCATTTATTAAGCATTTTCTATGGGGTTAGGCCCTGTATAAAATTCTGAGGATACAAATTGAAAATAAAAAATAAATAAATAAATCTTGCCTTCAAGAAGCTTTTATATTTCAAATAAGAGAGAAAACATGAACATTAATCAATATATACAAGATAGCTAAATAGAAAATATTTGATAGTTTAGGGGGAATAATACTATTCTAAGAGTTTTATATATATATATATATATATATATACTAAATTTATGACTTCCTCTTCCCTATTCATTTTTTTTTCTCATTTTCTTTAAGACTTTTTCCTCTTGTATGATGGCAGAAGAGTTGTCAATGATATGGGGAGCATTGGTACAAGAATCCCAGATCTGTGTCAAAATCCACAGTGGTCAAAATATGATAAAAATAGCATGAAAAGTTCAGTATCATCTACCCTGTGTAATAAACAACTGCATAACAAAGTTATATACAAGAAAACTTTTCTAAAAGTTCCATTTTCTCATCTGTAAAATGGGGATAATACTTTAACTATACCTGTCTCTGAAATTGCTGCCAATAGTGTTTGAAGCGAATTGATCCATATTGATTTAGAATAAATTATTATCTTTTTACCAACATGAATTAAAGCCATTTTAGAGAAATAACTGTGTCCAAGTTCACATTAGATTAGTGTGTTCCCAGAATCCCAGAGTCTTCCAACACCCTTTCAAAATTCTCTCTTCTTGGATGTTTTTCTCTCAATCAGTCAACATTTATTAGGCACCTAGTGAATGCCAAGTATTTTATAAATCGGTAGAAATGAAAAAGACAAAAGTCAAACAGTCCCTGTTTGAAGTTTCAGTTCTATGGGGGAAGTGATATGTACATATATAGGCATAACAAAATAAATAAGCAAGAAACAATAATTTGAGGGATCAACATATCTAGATTTAGAGTTGGATTATTAAATAGAGAAAAGCATTAGGAGGTCAGTAAAGACTTCATTAAAATATGACACTTGAACTGAGCCCTAAAGAAAACTAGTGATGGATAAGAAGCACAAATGTAGAGGGAAGGTGCTCTTAGCAAAAAGGTCACCCAATGCAAAGGCACAGAGGTCCTACCTCCGTGGACAGAGACAACCACGAGGCAAAATAAAGCCAGTTTGACTAGATCATACAGTGCATGGATGGAGTTATGAATGAAAATGGAAAGATAGATTGGGGCCAAAGAGAATAAGGTTATAAAAACAAAACAAAGAGTATTTTTTTTTAATCCTAGAGGTAAAAAGGAAGCACTGATGCTTATGAAGGTCAGACGTCTCAAACCTAAGCTTTAGGAAATCACTTTGACAGCTGTGGGGAAAATAGATTGAAGTGGAGGGAGTCAAAAGTTAGTACAATTGCCCTGGCTAGAGCCCCATTGAGGGCCTCTGAAACTAGAATGGTGAAAGTGGGAGGAGAGAAAAACATGGAAGATGCAGAAGACATTGCAGAAGTCTAAACACAAGATTTGGTCATTAATTGTATATATGGAGGAATAAGAGTGAGACGTTGAGGATAAGACCAAGGTTACAAAACAGATTGTGAAACTTATTTTGCAAGATTTTTTTGACTGCTTTTTCACTTAAAAGGGTAATGCTAGACTTGGGGGAAACTACCTCACTTCAAATTTCATTATAGTGAATTTTTTGCTAGGGGAAAAAAAAAAGGAAAAAACTGTATTTGAAATCAGAAGATTTGAATCCTGGCTTTATAACAGGAAATAAGCAAGTCATTTCACTTGGGGCCTCTGTTTCTTTATCTGTAAAAACTGTGAGATTGAGAAAAATTAAAAATTTAAATTAAAAACATTTAAAATTAGATGAGATAATCTCTAAAGTTGCTGTGAATTTTAAAGCTTATAGAAGAACATTTTCCCCCTACTTCTGTAAAGAAGCCTCAAACACACTGCTATTGCAACACATTTAACATTTACCCCTTCCCACAGAACTCTTTAGCATTTTCTCTTCTTTTCACTGTGATTTCAAGCTGAGCTGAACTCTCTGAGATAAGATAAATATTAACTTTTCAATAGGCTGTACATCACAGGCCAGAGTCTAAACTGGCAGGAACTTTGCTGAACTTTAATCCCCTAACCAGATCACAGCCAACCTTGTGTGGGGGAGGGTAGAAAAACTTAAACTAATGTCTTTCTGACAAATGTTTATGTTTTAAAATTCTATTTCATATGGAATCCAAAATAGTAACTGCTATTAGTGGGAGAACATTTTATTTTACTTTTTGTTCCAAGCAATTCGGTAGCTGTGAACCAAAAACATTTCAAATACATAAACCAGAATAATAAATGGTCCTACTTGAAACACAAAGCCTCATTATATGCAGTTTGTTTGGGGAAAAAAAAAAAAGGGATCTGTTGATTTTAATAAGATGATAACAAAAGGTTCAGTTTCCATATCCTTCTCCAAACTCTTTTTCTGTTTGAAGTTTCCTGTATTTTTTTTGCTGCTGCTATTATTGTTGTTCTTTATACCCTTTTCAGTTTTTATATCATTTTGTAACTTATTTTTTACTCTATCACTGCATATTTTTTTCATATAATAATAGCCAACATTTACAGTTATTTACAGAGCATTTCCATATATTACCTCACGTAATCTTCACAGAATTGCTTGAGGTAGGTGTCATTTTACAGATAAAGTAAATCTCAGAAGTTAAGTGATTTGCCAAGAGTCACAGAACTGGCAAGTGTCTGAGGCAGAATTCAAAGTCAGCTTTTCCTGACTCCCAAGTCCAAAGTTCTATCCATTGTATCATCTAATTGTCTGTAATACACATATTATAGATATAGAATTAGTATTCATAAGCCACAACTTGTCCAGCCACTTACCAGTCACTGAGCAAGTGAGTTGTTGCCAGATTTTTACTATCACAAAAATAAAAATGAAAGAATAATTTTGTACAGTTAGGGTTTTTTTTTCCCCTTGATTGTAACATCCTTAGAAAATAGTCCCTGAAGAAGTTTATATCAGTATTTTATAACCCAATCACACCAATTCACATAAACTTTCACTGGCAAAGTAAAAGGAAATCTGTTTCTCCATAGTTCCAGCAGCTTTGACACCTACATGTATTTTTAATATCTGATAATTTGGTAGCTATACGATGCTATTTCAGAGTCATTTTAGTTTGCATGTAATAGATAGTAGATGTTTACAGAGTTTGGACAACTTTTCAGGGGGTTGTGTACCATTTCTCTTTCTTTTTTTTCCCCCAAAAATCATTAGCTTATATCTCTAACAACTTATAGTGAGTGTGGAGAACACTAACTAGTGTTAAGTATATTTTGTATATGTATGAAGAAATACATAGTAGATCAAATTAATTAGGGATGTTCTGTAGCTGAGCCCTACAAAATGAATGAGTCTCTTTATTTGTATGGAAATAAGCCATTATAGTAGTATAATATATAATAATATTTTAATCATATAAGCTATTATAATAGAACAATATAAAGATTATAATGATGTAATATAGTACAATAATATAATATAAGCTGTTATAATAGTATAATATGATACAATAATTAGGGGGTAAACAAAGAATAAAAAATTTTCAGAACTACAAAAAAACTTAGGGATCAAGGAATCCTATTTCCTCATTTTTAGCTGAATAAAAATGAATCCAAGAGAGATAAAGCAATGTAAACAAACACACAGCTGTTACTCTGAGTGGGCTTTTTTCTAGTAACTATCTCTCCTAAATTAATTTTAAATATATAATTTCTTCTACTACTAACTTCATTTGTCAAGGTCTGGCTGTACAAACCAAACTGGAAAGGCTTCAAAAGCCTCTGTTGTCTGTTGTCTGACTATAGAGCTCCTTAGCAAAGTTCTGAGGTTATCACCAAGTTATCCCAAAGGGCAATTGATTATTTTGGTCCTTATCAGTTCTTGATAACCACCTAATAAGCAGTAGGAGAGATGTGATTCGGATGGGTAGACTGTACTACACTGTTGAGAAGATGCAGATTTGAAGGATTGAAGAGAAATATAGAAAGATATGATAATCTCAATAGTAAGTACAATGGAAAGAAACTGTGGAGAACTTCCTAACTGGGTGAGGAACCAAGAATGAAACATAAATTTTTGGATGTGCAAAATTTTTTTGCTTGACAATGCTCATTTGTCATAAGAATTGTGGGGTTTTTTTTATTTTCATTATATTGAGGATTGGAGGTGAGAGGGATCAAAAACATAAGAAAAGGAAAAGATCATTGAAGCACAGTTAAACAGGATAACTGAAAGTAATGTTAAATTTATTGTATTTTAAAAATACTTATATAGAAATATTGTTTCTGTTCTACTTTGTATATTAAAATATTCATGGGGTGTATTCATTAAATTAATTCAGAATTTTAAAATATAATTTTAAAGTTCTGAATTAATTTAATGAACACACCCCATGAATTTAATTTATATTTATATACAATATATGTTAATATATTATAATATATAATGTAATAATTTATATTAATATAATATAATGATATATATCATATATATATATATAATAAAATATAATTCAAAATTATATTTTAAAAAGATCCCTGAATAATCAACATAATCAGAGGACCTGGCTTTGAATTGTGACTCTGGCACTTACTACCTGATCAAATCATTTAAATTCCCTGAGCTTCAGGTTCCTCATTTGTAAAATGAGAAGTCCCCTTAAGGCCCCTTCCAGTTTTAACCATCTGCTACTCTGCCCCTGTATTCATCATTCTGCCTTTGCTCCTGGAATTATTCCAACAATAATATCCATTTAGGACCAACAATAATATCCATTTAAGACCAACAATAATATCTATTTAGGAATAATCTGCATGAAGATAATAGATGAATCTATGAAAGGAAACAAAATCATTAGCAAGATAACAGAAGGGCAAGGACAGAACCTTAGGTCATTCCCAACATTTAGTGAATTGGAGGACTGGGAAACTGGCAGAAATTAGGTATAGACCAATATCTCACACTATACACCAAGATAAGGTCAAAATAGGTACATGATTTAGACATAACAGGTGACATCATAAGCAAATTTGGGCAGCATGGGATAGTTTACCTCTTAGATCTGTGGATAAGGAAAGAATCTAGGATCAAACAAGAGATAGAGAGCATTAGGAGATGGAGAATTTTGTGAATTCCTAAGCACAAAGAAGAAGAGTAAATAATGAAACCTAGAAGCCAGTTAGTATGAAGTCATGGAAGCGAAGGCAGGAGATTCAAGGAGAGGTAGATGATAAAGAGGATCCGGCCTCTCAATACAATCAAGAAAGATGAGTACAAAGTAAATTAGATTAAGCAGTTAAGAACTCATTAGGGATCTTTGATGGAGCAATTTCAGTAGAATGATGAGCTAAGTATGGGAGTTGCATCTTTTGAAAAATTTTATGGCCAAAGGAAAGAGGGAAAAAGAATTGTACTCACAAAATAATCAGAGTGAAGGGATGTTGTTAGTGCTTAACACAACATTAGGCATATAGGTGCTTAATAAATGCTTGTCAATTGATAATTTGGGCAAGTGTGTAGGCAAAAGTATATTGTTAGACAAAGGAAAGAGATTGAAGGCAGAAGAGAGAGCGGGATAATTGATGAAGCCATATTATGGAGGATTTCCTTGAAAGTCTGTAAGAAGTGTCTTTTGAACAATCAAAGAAAGGTTGGAGTTTATTCAATTTAAATATTTCTCTTAGATATTGCTTTTAGGTGTGTGTATATATGTATGTATAGCATTTAAGAGAACTCTCTAGCAATTAAAACATCTTATTCACTATCATATGCTTAATCATTCAAAGTAATCAAGTACACAATGTATAAGAGCAAATAAAGTATTAGACCAGAAGTTGAGGAGGTAAGTAGATTTGGGGACATTTCTGCTACATTCTTTCCTTGTAATCCTAGCTAGATATTAGATGATATTTATCCATATAATAAAGATATTATTCACTCACCACTTATAAATATTATTTAGCATAATATAATATGTTTGAATTTCAACGGAAAAACTTTTTTTAAAAAGAGCCATCATTTACCCATCATTTCAAATAAGTAAGAAAATTTTTCTCTCAAATGAATAAGTCCAGATAATAGTGATCCAAATGGTTTACTAGCCTAATTTTACAACCAAACTAAGACCAAATTCTACATGAATAGTAAAGTCCCAAACAGGATTTAAATTCCTGATATTTTGCCCCATGTCTGGTTAGACAAATCATGATGCAATTTCAATGTTAATAAATTTAAATAAGAGAAATGCAAATTAAAGCAACTCTGAGATTTTACCATGTATCCATCAAAGTGGAATGAAAACAACAAAAATACTTATCATAGAGAGAGCTGTGAAACATCAAGAACACATGCAACATTGGGAGAACTATAAATTATCCTACTACTCTGGGAATTAAGCAATTCACTTTATCTTCTTTCATATATAAAATAAGAAGGTTGGAATAAATGGCTACAGAGGTACCTTCTAATTCAATCTATGATCATAAAATAAGTTACTGTTTATATCCTTTGGCCCCACAAATCTATTACTAGAAATATACCTGATTGATGATGATGGTGATGATGACAACGTAATAGTATTTATTTAGTGAATTGAAGTTTGCAAGGCACTTTATGAATTTAAGAGACTAACGACAGAATAAAAATCCCATATATAAAATGAAATAGTCATAGAAGCACTCTTCATGATAATGGAAACTTGGAGGGGAAAGAAGAACTTGTTGATTGAGAAATGACTAAATTATGGTAGGTGACTAGAATGAAATTGTTGTTCCACTAAAAATGATGAATATGAGGAGTTCAGAGAAATATGTAAGGAAATTTAGGAACATAGTGGGGAAACAAACAGTTATTGAGCACTTTTCATTATGTTCTAGGTGCTGGGTCAAGTGCTTTTCACATAATCATTTCATTTGATCCTCAGAACAACTTGGTGGTATTATCCCCTTTTTAGTTGAGAAAATTGCGGTAGAGATTAAGGAACTTTGCCTAGGATCACAGAACTAGTAAGTTGAGGAGGCTGGATTTGAACTCATATTTTCCTGACTTCAGCTCCAGGGCTCTATCCACTATGCTACCTAGCTGCCTTATAGGTAGATTTAAAAAGTACCTTAAAGTCATTGAGATGGAATGACACAGAGAAAAGCAAGCATAGCCAAGAGAATATATATAGTTACTATAGTAACAATAGCCATCACTACACTAATGTAAATGATCACACTAAAAAGAGTGGAGACTCTGTTGAACTGTAATAAGCAATCTCAGTCCTGGAGAATTGATAATGAAACACTTTCCCCTCCATCACGGGAGCCACAAATGTGGAATGCCGTAAGTCTTGTCAGATGGAATAGCTATGTTATTTGACTTTGCTGAAATGTTTGCTTTGGGGGTTTTTATTTCAAGGACAAAATCGTTGATGGAGTTTAGGGTGTGGTAAGGGAAAATCACTGGTGCAAAAACCAAAAGACAGTAAGAAAAATGTTAAATCTACATACTAAGGAGTTCACCCCATCACTTACTCTTCCAAGTCCCTTGTCATTGCATTATGCACAGTCAAGCAAGTCAAAGGCATGTTTACAAATGTCAGAGAATAATATGCTCATCAGTGTTAGCATCTGTGATCCATGTTCTGCTAAAACAGTTTCCAGATCTTTAATGCATTATAAATCACGTTCTTTCAAGGAAAGCAAATACTTATTAGATTGTCTCAGGAGCAATTAAATTTTTATTCCTTAAAAATTCTTCACAGCTACTGGGCTGAAGTGTTCCCAGGGGCATTTGTAACTAAAGACTGCATGGAGACTAGAAAATGACATATATAGACTCTAAGGAGGAAATGTTCTTGTGCTTCCTTTAATAAGAATTAAGAAGTACAAACTCTATTAATACATACATATTTAATAGCATGCACAACTACATCAGTAGTGACTTCTACCTGAGACAAAGAGACAGAGGGAAAAAAGGAAAGGAAAGAAAAAGGAGAAGAGAAGGGTTTTAAAGCTCACTGCTTAGTAGATGAGAGTAGTTGCTATTTTGTTGTATAGAAATATTCATGTGTTTTTCAGTTGTTTCAGTCATGACCCCCATTGGGGATTTTCCTGGTAAAGATTTTGGAGCTGTTTATCATTTCCTTCTCTCATTTTACAGATGAGGAAACTGAGGCAGATAGGGTTAAGTGACTTGCCCAGTATTACATGGCTAGTAAGTGGCTAAAGCCAGATTTGAATTCAGGTCTCCCTCATTTCAGGCCCAGCACTCTGTTCACTGAGCCACCTGGCTTCTAAGTACTAGTAGTAGAAATAGCGATTATAATAATATCACATTTTATTTGATTCATTTGAGGATATTGGTTATGATGTGGGCTTTAAGACCTTGTCCAGGACTTTATTTGAAAAGTACCAGATAGGTAAAGGTCCTATAGTGATGGCAATTTGTCATCTCATTTTTACCTCCTCTAGTATGATCTATGATTGGGCTAAATATCCAAGCTTCTATCCTTGGGAAGAAACAATCTTTTGCTCATTTGCTTCTGCATATTATGCACCTAATATATTCCAGTGATTGCCCTTGCTTCCCAACTCTAAGCAGCCCATGAGTTCTTCCTCCATTTTTGGTTCCTGCCATAGACTTTCTGCAGAACTAGAAAGTTTCAGACTTTTCAGGGGCCGTCAGAGATACAGCAAATCATTTCTCTGTCAGTGGGCTCCTTCCTATTCAATCAAAGAAATTGTATCCACATTTCACCTCTGTGAGTAGTTTAACACCTTGATTTGTCCTTTATCTCCTGTGATTAGAACCAGACCTTCCTAGGTTGACCAAAAATCAGAAGGTCTCATGCAGAAGCTGGTAATTGAGCTGAATCTTTAATGAAACCAGGGATGCTGAGTATTCAGATGAGAGGGGATCCAGTATGTACTCCAGATATTGAAAGGCCTAGAGATGACAGATAGAGTATTGCTTATGAGGGATTGCAAGATCTGTTCATTTGGACCATAGAGTACTAGGGGGGTAGGAATATCTAATAATGATGGGAATATAAACATTGGTCTAGATGGGAAACAGCTAAAGGAAGTAATACAGTTTATTGAAAGGGAATAGGGGAAAGCCCAATCTGTTGTGTAGATAGTAGACTAGATTGGGAAAAGATTAGAAAGTCTATTGGAATAGTTCAGGCAAGATAATGCCTGATAATGGTCTAGGTGATGAGATTCTGAACTGTCAACAGATTTTATTTGTGGGGAGAGTGAATGGATGTGAGCCGTGGTAAAGAAATTAAAACAAGATTGGCAACTCATTGGCAACTCATAGGGTAAGAAGTAAAGGATAACAAGAGTTTGAAAACCTGAATAGCTGGAAAGATGGTTCAATAAAACCATTAATGGAAAATGGAAAGTTCAGAAGAGGAACAAGTTTAAGAGAAAGATAAGAATTCCAATCTGAGTTAACAAGAAGCTAGTAATGTTGCTTTAGAACCTGGAAGGAGATGAGAGTTGGATATGTAAACCTGGGGTCATTTATCAATAGGGATGATAATTAAATCTTTGAGAGTTCAGCAAGGGATGATAATTAAATCTTTGAGAGTTCAGCTAGGAGGTTATGAGAGCTTGCATAAAGGGCTTGAAATAAAGAATGATAATAATAATTCCCAATTATTAGGTGTTGATTTACAAAGTATTTTACATAAATTATGTCATCTGATCCATTAGATTGTAAGCTGCATGAGGGCAATAACTTCCCCCCCCCCTTTTTTTTTTATCCCTAGGACTTAGTGTGTTTAATAAATGGTACTGATTGATTCACAAAGCAACCCTGTACTGGAAGACTTCTATAATGCACCCCATTTTACAAATAAGGAAACTGATTTGCCCAGTTTCACATAAGCATCTAAGGCAGGATTCAAACCCAGGGCTCCCTCACTCCAAATCCAGCACTCTGCTGGGAGAGAAATGAAGACATAGAGTTAACTTAGATGTCACAGTCAGGAAGGCTCATCTTCCTGAGTTCAAATCCAGCCTCAGGCACTTACTAGCTTTGTGACCCTAAACAAATCACGTGTAACCCATTCACCTTAATCTACTGAAGAAGGAAATGGCAAAGCCATTCCAATATCTTTGCCAAGAAAACCTCACTTTGGGTCATGAAAAATAGGACATGAACTACTACAACAATTAGCTGACTGGCCATACACTGATATCCACCCCCACCCCAAATTATCTTCTAAGTTATATTTTTTTTTTTTTTCTTTTCTTCTAAGTTATAGATTGTTTAATGAGTCAGAGAATACAAATACCATTTGTGCCATTGATTGACTTGGTTCCAGTTGGTTTCTCTTTAGCTTTTTTTGCCACTTGCCTTGCTTCCTTTACCAATTTCAGAAAGCTCAAGGTCTCTCACACAGTCCTCAAAAACCTAACTTGACTTCACGGAGCTCCTCAGCATCCACGTGAGCCTTGCTATTCTCAGCCCATCCCTGAAAGCATCTCTCAGCTTCTTACGCATGTCCTCACCTGGAGAGAAAAGAACTTGTTGTTTCTCTGGCTTTCACTGTGTAATCTTGGCACCTCTGGGGCAGGTCTGATTTATTGAGGGCTAGGTGTGTTCAAGCCTTCAGCAGCTGGCCACACATCCTACAGGCAGGACCCCACCCAAGAGAGGCCAGCTACAGACCAGTTTCCTCCCTTGCACGCAGTTTGCAGCACCTTGGGAGCCTCCTTCTACCTGGGATGTAAGAGAGCCCCCACCCCATCCCAGGCTCTCCCAGGAAGGAGGCCAGGCAGAAGCTCTGCTGAGGTTCCCTTGAGGAGGTAAGCCTTTCCCAGAAAACCTGCCCCAAATCAAGAAATTTCAAAAAGATAAATGTGTATCTCAGGCAGATTCCATGACTGGCTGGAGAAGAGAAGTTTCAGTCCCAGACTGATTTTGCATTATGTCTGCTAAGAATCTCAAATTTCAATATTTAAAACCCCACCACAAATATCTTTTCAGGTTGTTAGGATATTTACGTATCATTTTAAAAGAAAAAAAACTTCCATGTTTTCTGAGCAAGCATAATGGTTCTGTGCTGGAGAGCTAGTTTTTGAACTTTCCCAAATGAAATGTGAAAAAATATAGAAAATTTTGAGATCTTGAAAAAAGTATCAAAAATCACCTTAGCTTGAGAGCTAAGAATGATCTAAGAATCATCACCTGCTTTTCTGGAACACTAAGAGATTTTGATCTCCAGGGGCTTCTTTGTCATTTTAAAAGGAAATTAACATTTGATAAATTTGCAAAATGAACTAAGTCAAGAAATAACTTTATTTACTACATGTAGTTGCTTTTAATCCAAATTGCTTGAATTTTAGTCAAATGCAATGATATAAAATGCCAGATCTCAAATCTGAGTCTGAACCAGATGATGTGTCATCAAAAAAGATATTTTTTACTTTTAAGGTGCTTAAAAATTGACACAATGATATTGAAAAAAAATGCTTTACCCATTTCAATTTTCCATAAATTATGTGCATGTAAAAATTATATCATTAACTTTGGATATTCTAAAAAGTGTTTTTACATTCTAAATTATGTTTCCTTAAATGTATAGAATTATACTATAAGATCTAGGATTTAAAACCAGCTGTAGGTATTTTAGAGGTAATCCAATCTAATCCCTTCATTTTACAAATGAAAAGACAGTCTCAAAAAGCTTTGACATATTTAAACATTAAAGCAATCCCTTGAGCCATTCTGTTAACTGCCTTATAATGGATTCTTCCGAAGGCAACTGGAGAGAGCTGGATTGGGAGCAAGGAAAATCTGAGTTCAAATCTTCCCTTAGGCTTTTGTTATCTGTTTAAACTTGGTCAAATCTCTTATCTTTACCCTGCCTCAATCTCCTCTTAGTAGTAAAGTAATAAAGTAAAGCAGTTCTTGATTGGACTGTCCTGAGGATCAAAGGAGATCCCATCAACTGCTTTGCAAACTTTGAGGCAGCATAAAATAACATGTTATTATTTTTATCTGAAGGGTCACAATGTATTCTTTCACCCTTTAAAAAGTGAGATACATTATTGTTGATGCTATAAATGTAAATGTTACTGTTGCTCCTGCTTGAGGTTTTCTTGGCAAAGATACCGACAGTGGTTTGCCATTTCCTTCTCCAGCTCATTATGTAGATAAGGAAACTAGGGCAAACAGGGGTTAAGTGACTTGCCCAAGAGCATACAGCTAGTGTCTGAAGCCAGATTTGAAACTAAAAAAATGCATCTTCCAAATTCTAAGCCCAGCACTCTATCCACTGCGCCACCTAGTGGTCCACATATGTATTTACTTCTCATTGGGTTTTTATCTCTCTCTTTATGCTACTGATTTAATGCTATTTTTGCATCCCTCCCTGGAATCAATGAAAATCTAGTGGAGATGGTGTTTTATACAAAATATCCAGTAAATTCAAAGTAGTCCTTCTTCGACATCTATTATTTGTAGAAACCTTGAGATAGTAAGTGTTCGTTCCTTGTAGTATTCAAAGCAGAAGATACTTTAAAAACTCCAAGATTTTATAATCCTTAAAAGGAATTATAATTCCAGCCTCCTAATTTTCATCACTGGGAAGACTAGAATGAACTGACCCATTCCTCTACCATCTCTTTTTGGAAGAAATATGACAACCCTTGTTTCTGCCCCCCTCTCCTGTTACACTGAAATTAATTAGAAAGAAAGAAGGGTAACAATAAATGTGACAGCCACAAAAAAATAAAATAAACTCGTTATTGCACGTTTGGTGAGTGCTGGCTGTTTCATAATGTTATCATGAAGTCTTTGATGGAAATAACACAACTGTAAAAGAAAATGTTTGCTATCTTTAGTACCTCTGTTTGCAGATTTTTTAAAATTGTTAACCAAGTGTGGTTTTGGTTTTGGTTTTTGTTTTTCTGTTTTTTCTGTCAGCCATCCCTCACCACTATTATTATTTGTCCTTTGATTTTAGGTGGGGGGGGGGGACAACTAAAAAACAGGAAAAAAGGCCAAAATAGAAAGCGCCAACCTGCCTTCCTACTGCTAGAGACCTGTAGTTTACTAGATTCCATGTTAGGAAGTAATTACTTCTGATGAATATGATCTAATCATAATTATATATTTATATATATATATGATCTAATGTATATGTGATAATTTGTATATATGATGATCTAATGATTACTATTTATATAAAATATGATGTAATAATAATAACCTATCTGACTGCATCTAGCTTATTTTTGTTATTTTCTTCTTTGAAATATGAGAAATAGTTCATTCCTCCACTATTTCTTAGAAACCTTCCAGATATTGGGCTGCTTAGAAATGTTCCATGTCAGTAACTCTGAGCATGTCTTCTATATTTAGTGTAGGTAAGAAGCCCACTAACCTTCTTTGGATTATCATCATGTGAATAGGATAGCATTTGTAACCTAGAAACTCTTATAAGAAGTCTTCTAGTGATGTAGTAACCCAGGGCCTTGGAGAAAATGAGGAAAGGGGGATTGGCATTTCCTAGGATTATTGAGGGCCTAGCCTTTCTGACAGTAATTGGAGGTTAGTAGTAACAAATAGTCCTATAGCATCCTCAAAAACCCTAACAACAGCTCCCCAAAAAGCCAATTGCCATCAAAATTCCAGTCTCTAAATATGAGGATGACTAAGTTGTATCCTTCTTCCTTCCCAAAAAGGAGATTTTTTAAGCACAGATGAATATTAAATGTTATTCTGTCAATGCAGCCAATTATCATCAAAATTCCAGTCTCTAAATGTGAGGATGAACAACTTGTATCCTTCTCCCTGCAAAAGAGAGATTTTTTTTTTTTAACATACTGAATGTTTACGTATTTTTCTGCCAATTCAGCCACCAAATGTATATTGTCTTAGCTTTAACATTTTAAAAAAAAAAAAGGTGTAGAAGTTAAAGACCTCATAAATGCTTGTGAGGAAGAGTTTTCAGTTTTAATGGTCAACGATGTGGAGTTGGAGAAAGAGGAGCTTTCTGGAATCCCATACTGCTGCTCTCTCTGTGATTGGATACATCATTCAAGTTCTCTGGATCTCATTTTTCTTTACTGTGAAACTGAGAGATTGGAATAATTGACTTCTAAGTTTCCTTGCAGTCCTAAAGCTATGCTCCTGTGATCCAAAGGCATTGTTTGTAATCCAAAAGAACCAGGAAACTCTCCAACCTCCACATACAACAGTGGCAGGGAGTCACAGCTAATAGAAGTCATTCTGCTGCAGTGTGCCAACATGACCTCCCACGGCTAATGGGGCACTAAGTTCCATTTCTGGGACTCTCCACAGTTAAATCACTAAATAGTTAGCAAGAGAAGCCAGTTAAGCTTTCCACTTGGCCTGCTATGGCCTGACCAAGGGGGATTTTCTCCAGATCTTCGTGAGGAGCACACTTTACATCTGAAATCATTAGCATTTCAAGCTGAGTAAGAATGTGGTTAGCTCATTTTAGTTCACTTGACTAAGCAAAGAGCTTCATTTTCCGAACTTATTTCCTTCTATTCCTCCAGAATAACTTCCGCACCTTGCCTCTTTCCACGAACAACAGAATGTAAAGTTTGTCAGGAACATTTTCAGTCACTCTGTCACTCAAGTCTATTTCAATTTAGTCTGAGTTTTTTGCAAAACATGTTTCCGCATTACATTCCAGGAAGCAAAGGTGTGGTGGTTCTGTTGATTTTAGCTGATAAATAAGCAAACCTCCCTGGACATGCAAAAAAAAAAAAAAAAAAAAAAAAAAAATTATGCTGGGTGCCCACCTCTCTACCTTATTCTTGTGGGAATCACCTAAAGTCAAGGTAATTTGAGCAACTACTAAAGGGCCCTGATAAATCACCCACCCCCCCAAAGTATAAGACATAAAGCACTTTAACCTTTTGATTAAAGAAAAAACAATTTAAGATAAATAGGCGCTATGTTCAAATCAATGAAACTTGGATTTTACTAGGGAAAATTGGGGTGTGGAAAGAGTATTATAATCTGTACTAATTGTAATATTTTGTTTAGAGTTATATTCAAAGCCAAAAAAATCAGAATTGATCAAGTCAATTCAGCTTCAATTTCTTCATCTGTATAATCAGAGGATTGGACTTGATGATCTCGAAAGTCCCTTTCAATTTAAGATTTGTAAAAAATAAAAGAATAATAAAAATAGAATAAAATAAAAACAGGTAGAAAAATAATTTTAAGAAGAAATTAAAAATAAATTGTTTTGCTAATTCTTAACATATGGAGAGATACTGGAACCTCCACTCAAATCATGGCAATTCATTTACCATGGTGAAATATCTTAAGAAATTATAGGCTATATCAAATTGCTTGCTGTCTTGGGGAAAGGGAGGACAAGGGAGGGAGGGAGAAAAAAAAATGGAACTCAAAATCTTTACAAAAATGAATGTTAAAAATTGATCAATTAAAAAAAAATCTTCCCAGAAGCTACTATAGCATTCTATACATTGTCTACTTAATTGTTTGATAGTAATAAAATAATAATAGTAATAAAGCAGAGACTGTAGATTTCAACTCTTCCCATTAAAATCAAACTCTGAAAGAATCTAAATTTCAAATCACTATATTACATAGTGTTAAATCAAATTTTAAAAATAATGGAACACATTCAAATACATTGTTCTCACTCATTGTCAGTTTTTGTATTAACATTAATGCATGAGAACAAAATATTTAATCCCTATAAAATATTTTAATATCCCTTACTTCATTTTTATTACAACTTTTAATGTCTATTGCATATATGTTTAAGAAGATATATAATATGTTCTGTAGTGCATTAATATAATGTACAAGTAAATATATGTGTCTATACATACACCCACACATACATACATTGTAGGTATGTGCTCAAAACTGTTTTGCTGATTAAATTTCGGAGAACATTTGTATAGAAAAAGAAATCCAGGTTTTAATAGAGTGAAAAAGAGAGAGGGAATTCAGCACCCTCAAGAACAAGAAATTTAATAGGGATTTAGAATTTGAATGATAGATCTAAAATGAGGGATAAGGCTCCTCCTAAATACACTGAAAAATTAGACAGGAGCACACTGCTTTGCAGAATACATACATACACACACATACACACACACATATTTATATATATGTGTGTGTGTGTGTATATATATGTATGTATATGTGTATATATATATATAAAATCATCTATTTTTTGAAATATCAAATTATATAGATTTTACATATATTATATGTATAAGTGCACACTTACAAATCCTACAGATTCTTTTCATGGTCTCCCCTTCTGACTGACAGTCCTTTCCCTCTGGGATTATCTCCCATTTATACTCTCTCTGTCTTACATGTACATAGTTGTTTGCATGTTGTCTTCCTCATTAGACTGTAAGTTCTGTGAGGGCAGGTACTATTCTGTTTATTTTCTTTGAATGTGTCCCAAGCTGTTGCAATAACCTTAGGGAGATTAAAATTCTACTCATGATATGGAGGGGACTCTGATTCTCAAAAGTTTCCTATGTCATCAAATGTGGGCTATTGGTAGGTGTTTTCTGTTATTGTTCGGTCACGTCTGACTCTTTATGAGCCCATTTGGGATTTTCTTCACAAAAATTGGAGTAGTGTGCCATTTCCTTCTCCAGCTTATATTACAGTTAAAGAAACAGACAAAAATTGTATGACTTGCCTAAGGTCACACGTGAACTCACAAAGTTGAGTCTCACTGGTTCCAGACCTAGCAATCTACCCACTGCACCACTTATCCTCAGGCCTGCTAGTTCCTACTTCAGGTAAAGAGATTTCATTCATGTCCTGGTCAACAGGTAGACTTGAACGTCCACCCTTCAAAGACCCCAAGCCATGTGTACAGAGACTCATTATCAGAGCGTTGGTTACTGGGTAATGAATTCATTTGGCCACAACTCGTAAAGTCCAAATAAATACCAAGGCCAAGGCACAGATGCCTTGCAGCCAATCATGATGAATTTTTGATATGTTGATAGAAGTATTGTTATTATTATTATTATTGTTATTATTGCTGTTATTGTTATTATCATGCTAGTTTTATAGATCAGGAAACCATTACAGGGCAAAAGTAACTTTCATAATCATTCCCAACCAGTTGGTGCAGAACTGAGTAGAGAGTTTAGCTCTCCTAACTCCAGCTTTGGGCTCTGGGCTCTGGGCCCTGCCTGAGTATTATTACTTCACTCTTGCCTCTACTCCCATCTATTACCACTTCTGAACATGGAAAACCCAGAGATAAGACTTCCAGAAAAGAAAAAAAAATGAAGGCTAGATAAGGTGGAGATGCTCATGCTAAGTGTTCAGAGTAATTTCTTAATGACTACACTATCTAAAATTATAATGTCATTCCCTCTACAATCCTATCGAAAGAAAAAAAACCAGTTTTGTTTTGTTGTGGGCTTTTTCCAAAGACAAGTAACAATTATCCACTCATTAATCATTTTTCTCAGACTTGGGATGAAACAAAATGAGTTAATTTGCCCTTATTAAGGGCATAATTATACTGTGTACAACTAGACATTAAAAAAGAAGGCTAAAAACATCAATAAGGGATTGTTTGAAAACAAAGGAAACAAACACCCTACAAATGCACCATTGCCACTCAAAGCTGCAATTCAAGAAAAACCCCGAAACAGCAATCAGCCTTTAGCCGGCCCCTTCCCGGGCACTGGCCTAGGTGCTAGGGAGACAAAAAGGAAACATCCCAGTTGTTGGCAAAGCCTGGGCAGTGCCAATTGTTGTATTTTGCTTTTAATCCTACAGGGATAAACCTCTGAGTGGGAGAAATAAATGGCTTGGAGGGCAATTTCCTCCCACTTCACAGGTTTTCCCTCTCCCTCCCTGTCCTTCCTGCCTCCCCCAACATCCACCTCTGTGATCTCTCTCCACTTAGCCATTGCAATTCCTCTTTTAGCAAGAGATGGCCAGCTCCTTTGAGAGCCTGACTTCTTCCTCGTAGGGGGACACAGGTTGGGGTGAAGAAGTAGGATGATGATGCAACATGCCTTCATTGTTCAAAGACCCAGGGAGCCATTAGAAAAGCCTAATACCATTTTTGCAAAGACTGACTGGCATAGGACAGTGTGGTGCAGTAGAAAGAACACTGGATTTGGAGGCAGAAAATGTTATTTAATGTCTGTTTCTACCACTTAGTATCTGTGTGATCTTGAAGAGGTCAGAAGCAATCTGGGCTGAGATTTCCTCCTCTGTAAAGTGCAGAACTTGGATCTTTGTCTTTTTCTCTGTCTTTACCTGTCTGTCTATGTGCTTCTGTGTCTATGTGTCTCTTTCTCTCCCCCTCCATCTCTCCCTCTCTTTCTCTCTGTGAATCTCTGCTTTTCTCCCTGCCTCTCTGTGTGTCTCTCCCCCTTCTTCTACCCCCCCCCCTGCCTCTCCCTCTCTCTCCTCTCTCTCTCTCTCTCTGTGTGTGTGTCTCTGTCTGTGTGTCTATATGTGTGCCTCTGTCTCTCTGTGTATCTCACTGTCTCTGTATGTCTATATGTGTGTCTCTTTCTATCTCTATGTGTCTCTGTTGCCCCCTCTCTTTTCTTCGCCCTCTCCCTCTGTCTATGTATCTCTGTATGTGTCTCTGTATATGTGTGTATCTCTCTCTGTCTCAGTCTCTCTCTGTATCTCACTGTCTCTTTGTCTCTCTTCTCTCTTTTTCTCTCTCGGTTTCTCTCTATTTCTCTCTCTCTCTCTCTCCCTCTCTCTCTCTCTCTCTGTATCTCTGTGTGTATCTGTCTCTGTCTCTCTCTCTCAATCTTTCTCTGTCTATATCCTCTCTCTTTCCCTCTTCCTCTTTCTGTCTCTCTCTCCATGTTTTTGTCTCTCTGTGTGTCTATCTCTCTGGGTCTCTCTCTGTCTCTCTGTCTCTCTCTCTCTTTCTCTCATGTTTGTATATGAGACTCTCTTGCATCCATCTGAGAAATCCTTTGTGCAATTTATACAAAAGAAGTGGGGAAGCTCAGGGTCCATGGGGTGAGAGATCAGAGGATGTCGGTTCTGCACTTGGATCAGTCATTTCCCTTCTCTACACTTTAGTTTCCACGTGTCAACAAAAGGAAGGGATTTGAATCAGGCGGATGTCTGAACTCCGGCACTCTCTCAGTCACTAGTGTGACATTTCTTCCACAAAGGCCTGTGCTCCCCTGGCTGTGTTTCACTTGATTTCAGAGAACAAGAGGTCGGTCACAGTGGCTGGCTCGCCACCTGCTTGAAGCATTCAGCTCCATCCAACACATTGGTTTTGGCAAGCTTTAAAGGGTACATACACAATAACATTTGTGTGTTTATAACATCTGGGGGAAATAAGAAGTCACAGGGAGAGAGGGCTTTACTGTTTCTTTATAAAGTGAGTCCAAGAGTTAATTCTATTCATTTTCTTGTACAAAATCAAAAGAAAAGCCAAGTCCACTTCAGCACTTATGCAGTCACTCACATAATTCATATTCATTTTGCTTGGGAAGAGACTGTAACCATTCATGGGAGTTTGCTTGTCAAATTTGATGAGATTTCTTAGCTCCTTCTAGATCGTTTATATAGTCTTTAAAATTCTAGGTTGTGTTATTTCCATTTTGTTTTAATATCACAGCAATTTCCAGCTATAGCCCCTACCCCAATGGGCTCTAGTAACAAAAAAAAAAAACTAACTATAACTAACATTTATATAACATTAAAGTTTGCAAATATTATCTGATTTTATCCTCAAGGCAACTATGGGAAATAGGTGTTATTATCACTTAAATTTGGATAATAAGTAATGGACATTATAATAAAATGGGGATAATAATCATGCCCATTGCATGAAGTTATTGTAAAGATCAAATGAGATAACATTTGTAAGACACTTTAACACAGTGCCTAGTACTTAGTAGTCTATATAAATTCTTATTCTTTCCTCCTTTGCAATTTACAGATAAGGCCACTGAGTCAGACAGTCATCATGTTACTTGCCCATATCACATAGCTATTAAGTGCCAAAGGCCAGATTTGAACTCATGAAGATGAGTCTTCTTAGTCCTGACCCATCACTATTCATTGTGACACCCAGCTGCAGAGGTGCTGAGTACTGCATGGGAGAGGGGATTTTCTCACCCAAGAACTTATTACTTTACCAAGGAAATCACAACTCCATTTCCAAACCCTATTCCCACATGTTTATCCATGCCACAATGTGTCCAGTCATTTCCTAATCAATGAGCCACGGGCCATTCGGAATGTGCAAGAAGTGCTGCGATAGGTATTTATTTGCGTATATATGAGAATTTTTTTTTTTTTTAACCAAGATTGTTACTATTCTCAGTGAATACAGAGATGAACAAAAAGCACTAGGATCCTCTAGAGACCCATTACCTCAGTCTGACGTACTGGACTGGGAGCTAGAAGAAGACTTTGTTCTGAAGCTCATTAGATGTGTTAGTAACTTGGGCAAATCACTTTGTCTGAAGTTCATATTCTTCTTCTATAAAAATGATGACCCTCTGGGGTGCATCCAAGTCTAATGTAGTCTTCTACCCAGATATCAATGTGGTGACTCAGCTCTTTGGAAGCCAATTCCAATACACCCTTTGTTTTGGATTTGTTCAGATGTTTTTGTCAGTGTTGAAAACTCCAGGTTTAGAATTTTCCTTCATGAATTCTGACCTGCAACCATAATTCTTAGTCCTAGAGAATTATTGGAGGGCGTTTGGAAGCCAAATAACTTGCCCAGGGTGATGCAACTTCTATGTGTCACAATCAAGGCTTAAAGACAAGTCTTCCTAATTCCAAGACTTCTTGACACTACGATGTCAAGCTGTTATCTAGTAACCTGCTGGACCCTCCCTAGTTGGGCTAAAAGAAGAAAAAGAAAGACAGACAGATAAAAGGAAGGAAGGAAGGAAGGAAGGAAGGAAGGAAGGAAGGAAGGAAGGAAGGAAGGAAGGGAGGAAGGGAGGAAGGGAGGAAGGGAGGAAGGGAGGAAGGAAGGAAGGAAGGAAGGAAAGAAGGAAAGGAGGGAGGGAGGGAGGGAGGAAGGAAGGGAGGAAGGAATGGAGGGAGGGAGGGAGGAGAAACCTAAATGATATTTTAAAATGAGTCAATCTTTAAAAAAAAAAAACAAAAACAAAGGCCTTCATCTGTAACAAAGATTAAAAAAGAAATATCCAAAGTATCAATTATATCTGAAAATGGATACAATATTCCACACATGTATTTTCTAACCTTTGCAATGAGGGAAGAGAGATATATTCTCAACTTTTCTCCAAGACCAAATTTGGTCATTATAATTACACATCACTTAGTTTCATGTATTATTCTTTCCATTTCATTGTCGTATTCATTATGCATATCATTTTTCTGCTTTCATTTAATTAACTGCACCCGTCCAGATATCTTCCCATTCTCTCTAATTTTTTCACATTCATCACTTTTATACCATACAATAGTGATATGTTTAAATAACTACAACTTGTTCAGTCAAATAGATGGACACCTACTTTGTTTCCAGTGTTTTATTGCCACAGGACATAATTGGCTTTTGTTGTGAAAGAACCATAAAGCCATGGACATTTCTATCTGCCCTGTGTGGTTTTTGTCCATATTTTCCCCTAAGTCTTTTAAAGAGAACCCACTTCTTTAATTAGGTTCTTTTATTATCACAAGGTTGTTTGTTGGCCACTCAGATTTTCTTCTCTTTTGATATAATAGGTCAGTGTCTTTTTCTAATTATTCATATCCTTGACCTATAACCCTTCATTTTTGCTATTAGCATTAATGAAGTTACCTCAACAGACTCATACTCACAGATGGAATCAGGCGCTTAGGATAGCCTGTGTCTCTGAAGTACATAGACAATAGAGGTGTACTTATTGCATTTCAAGGACATGTCGACTAGTGTAGATACCACTCTTGCAAGAATGTAAATTAAAATCTTTTCCTGGATTAGTCAGTAAATCAATGGAGTTCTTGGGAAGGCATTTCATTTCTTACAATTTGGGAAAGTGTTTTGGGTGATTTCATGTGTAAAATTAATATAATTTTGCTTGCCTTCTCATTGGATGTGGGTATGAATGTAAGATGCAGGGAGGAAAAAAATTTGGAACTCAAAATTTAAAAAGAAAAGTCAAATGATAATGTCAAAGATAAATAAACAATGAATTATTCTAATAATTTTTTTTTTAATTGGTTCACAATGGTAAAGTGAGACAGTATGACAAAGTGGATAGGATGCCTCCTTTGGAGTCAACCAGGAAGGACTGGGTTTGCATTCTACCTCTATCATACTGACTGTGTCATCATGGACCAGTCCCTTAAACTCTTCAGTTCCACAGGCAATTTTCTATGAGGAGATTTTAGAGATGAGTTGCTGATCTTCACTGAGGGAAGGATAAACTCTTAGGAAAAGGGAAAAAAATTATTGTGATCGAAGGCAGCATTATTATTCAAAATGAAGGAGATGCTCCTTCTAGAGTATTGAGCTAAGTAATCTGAGTATTCAGAAGATATTTAAAATTAATTAAAAGGCCAAGTGGCTGAAGGCCACACGGAGATGACATGAAGGAACTGAAGATGTCCGCCCAGAAAAAAAAAAAAAAAAAAAGGCATAAGATATGTGATCAATATCTTCAAATATTTGAAGAGCTGTCATATAAAAGAGGGAGTAGAAGTTTTTTTTCTTCTTGTCCCCAGTAGGCAGAATTACATCTGGGTGAAAATAACTACAAGGCAGATTTAGCCTTGATGCAAAGGGGAAAGAAAGTTCTTACTGATTAATTAGAGCTGCCAAAAAAAATCAAGTGGTCTGCCTAGGGGAAAAGGGTATTGGATTACCCTTCCCTGAAGGTCTCTAAGTGAAGGCTATCTAAATCCTTGGCTTAGGTCATTCTTGTTCTAGTATGGATTAGACTAGATGCCCTGAGGTCCCTTCCAACTGTGAGACTCTTTGAACAATATAAACTTTCTTCTGATTTCTATTTTATGATTACCTGTGTTTATCTCAAGCAGATCTTTTTAAACCCATTGTACAGAAGAGAAAACTGATTCTCAGAAGTGTTAAATGTGTCAGAGCTGGGACTACATAGTTCAAATCTGGCTTCTCCTGTGCTCTTTTCTATACCAGGCTCTTTGCAAATGTGACAGGCCTGGCACCTAGCAACAGGACATAATAGTATCCTTCTTTTCTGCTGAGATATCTCACAGAGAGCAGAGAGGATAAGGATGGCCCTCTTCTCTCTGGGAGAATCTCCGTTCTACTTCAGAATGTGCAAAGAACAATATCATTTCATGGTGTGTCGTTTAAGTAACCAGAGGGGAAAAATTAAGCATGATGTTATGGATAATATTAATTTTTAAAATTCATTTAGATAATGCACAAAGATGAGATCAGTTATAAGCAGACAGCAAACTTTACAGCACACTACCCCCCTTGATGCCTTTTTAAAAAGAAATATATCCATAAGGTTTTTTTATTCCATCTTGACTAACACATTTTTTTCCTCAAAAATTCAGTAAAAGGTGATATGTGTATATGAACATATATTTACTGCAACTTATTACCTCATCCCAGGATTCCAAAGCACTTTATAAGTCTCAGTATATAGTAGAAGAAACGGAAACATTGAAACACTGGTTGAATTTTCCTTAGCCAGAGAAGTCTCTCAGTGGCCAGAAAATTGTCATTAAGAGCAAAAGTCATTCAGCTGTAACTGAGGATCCCTTTCCTCAGCAGGACAGAGACCAGAAGCAGGAGGCCAGTCCCTGGTTGTATCTGAGAATCCTTTCAGTAATGGTTGTGGAGAACTCCAGAAAAAGACCCCAAATACCAACCCGCTATGGGTAACAACATTTTCTGCCTGACTGAAATGGGATGAGAGGGGGGAAACTCACACCACTTGGTCTGGTCCATACACCAGGCTTTACCCTCCCCAGAGCATCCTTCCTCCCCTTGATATTCCCCAGCCTGTGGCAGATAGGGTGTCCAATGAGTGTAGCCTTCCTGGAAGTGGTGATGCTGACTGGACGACAACCTGCTGACCAGATTCATGAGTAACCTACATTGCCAAATCATATTCTTCCCTGTCCTGTTCTCAGGCTTAGATAAACTAGCAGATCTTTGGACTTCTGGAAAACCTTCATGTCTTTATAGCATGAGGCACTTCCTGGTTTGCGACTGTTCTTAGTTGCCAGGAAATAGCAAATTTACATGTCATATACGGTATATATTCTACATATGGATTATATGAAGTTCTGTATCTGTGTGTATGTTGTCTCTTATTAGAAGGTAAGCTCCCTGTTCACTTATGTCTTGGTATCTTTAGTGCTTAGGACAGTGTCTAGCATATTGGAGAAGCTTAGATAAATACACAATTGCTTGTTGGTTGATTAAAGATCGGATTATTGAAAAGGAAGGAAAGAAAGGAAGGAAGAAAGGGAAGGAAAGGATGGAAGGGGAAGGAAGGAAGGAAGAGAGGGAGGGAGGAAGGAAGAGAGGGAGGGAGGAAGGAAGGAAGGGAGAAAAGAAAAGAAAATGTTGCTACCTTAAAAACATTTAATTAACACTTTCAATTGTTAGACATTATATATATATGTATATATATATATATATATATATAATAGCTCACAATTATATAGTAAATTAAGATTTGCAAATCAGAGAGGGAAAAAATGAAATAAAAGTTCATACTTGCATTTAAAAAGAATATATATATATATATATATATATATATATATATATATTGCCCTGACCTGAACCTAAACTAAGGATCCAAATCTAAAACTTCTACCAATGGTTGAGACCCTAAAGCACTGTATTTTTCTAATTTAATCTTTAGTTTTCAAAAAAGGCTGAAGAAGTACATCTCAGCTTTGTTTCATTTCAGCACAAATCCCAACACTCTTTAGCCATTTAGGTGCTTCCCATAAGAAGCAGATATTTTCTTGTGCAAAGTGCTGATTAACTTCCTGGAACCTTTCAAAGGAAGGCAGCCCTGGAAGGCATAGAAGTTTCCACAGGATTTCAGGGAAGACTCCTTGAAAAGTGGACTCCCATGAAAGGTGGACTTGAGCCCACAAGGCTTGCTCAGAAAACAACCCAGTGTAGACATGTGGAATTCAACTGTGGGCCCAACTGGCAGAGAACAAAACCAAACAAAGCAAATATAAGCACAACTGCAAATGATGATGCAAAGATTCATTCAAGAGCTACCCAAGGAAGTTCTGAGTGTTCCCTGCCAAAATAGGCTAAGCCTAGTTTATTTAGAATTTAATCATGTGTCTTGGAAAGCATTCTCTCCAAAATTAATAATAATCATGGTCCAACTTTCCATAACACTTTAAGGTTTAAAAAACATTTTCCTTCCAACAATGCTGTGAGATCGGAAATAAGACAGTAAGCTTGATCTTATAGGTGAGGAAACTGAGGCTTAAAAAGAGGAAGTCATTCATTTCTTCAAAGCCTCTCAGAAAATGTCAGAGTTCTCTTCCTTCGGACTTCAAAGCCAGCGGTCTTTCCACTAACTACACTCATGAGAAATCCAACTACCTGAGAATAATCACAGATAAGCAACGAAAAAAAAAAAAAAACACTTTATCACCAAAAGGTTGACCAAACACTGCACTGTATCCCTTTAAGGTTCTTAACATAAGAACCTTATTATATTATAATAACCTTATATACAAGAACCTTAATTATGGGAACCTTATATATATATAAAATTAAGAACCTTATAGCAAAATGTGTTATAGTACATTTTGCAAATGGGGAAACTAGTTCAAGATCAAGTGTTATGTCTAGAGTCATGGAAAGAGAGATTCAAATCCGGTCTTCCAAAATCCATGTCTAACATTTTTCCACTTCAGAAAGGTCATTATTACTTCTTCCCTGACTTAAGTATAGAGTCAAGCCATAATTCGATCTAAATTCTTATTATAAAATAATTTCATCTTTTAAATATGAATCATATATTCCCCATTCATAAACTCTACTGTCTTTCTGGAATAGGTTAAGTTGATGCATTTACACAACACACAAGAATCTTTAATATGTTGACAAGTTAATGTTTCATCTTTCACTTTAAAAAACTACACCATTCTACCTAAATTGAAAATATTAGAAAGCAATAGGAAAAGCAACTAGGGGTTGACAGACTTTTTCATATAACTTGGAAGTCTTTGTATTTATAAATTTTATGGGGTAATCATCTTCCTATCATAGTTTGTTCAGCAGCTTCCCAGTCTCTCCACACTTACTTTGTTGCTATTATAAATAATGTTGCTATGAATAATTTTTTACAAGTTGGTCTTTGTGCCCTGTCAAAAGCACCATTAGAGATATAGTTCTAATTGGGGGATCACTGAATCAGAGGTATATACAGTTTTGTAGCTCTAAGTATATTATAAGAAATTAAATTCAAAGAGATTGGGCCCATTCACAGTGCTACCAGAGCTAGAGTAAGGTACCTATTTCTCCAGCACTGCTCTTCCATTGAATTTTATTGTTTTTAATTAGCTCTGCCCATTGAAGTGGTGTAATCTTGAATCCAATTATGAATAAAAACTGTTTTCCATTTTATTTCTAGTACCAAGGACAATGCCTCATATTAAGCAAGTATCTAAAAAATTCCTGCTCAGTTATATTGGGTTGGGATGGACTGGATTTGATTAGATCAGAACAATTATCTCCTAGAGAATCATTCAGAAAATTTGCATAAAATTCTTATAGATTTATCTGACAGATTCTAATAAGAAGTATTTATGCCAAAATATTTTTCTTGATCTGGTTATATATAATTTTGGTGTCATGTATAATATGTACATATGTGTATGTGTATATTCAATTCTTTCCTCTATCTCAATTTCTTGTGTTGTTTTTATATATAAATTTTATTTTTTCTTTTATAATTTTTATATTTTTTTATAATTTCCTACACAATTTCTTATATTGTACCTAATATTCATATAGCGCTTTCAAACTACAAAGCATATATTATCTCATTTCATCCTTGCAACAACCCTGTAAGAGCCTATTATTTCCATTTTGCAAATAAAGAAACCGAGGCTGAGTGATTGACTTGCCATGGATCAGGTAGTAAGGTCTAAGGCAGGATTTGAACTCAGATCTTCTGGAATCTAAGTCAATATTTGCATTATTCATGTAATTTGAATTTATTGGCACATGAGATAGTACCCTAATGCCATTTTCTATCATAAATTATCCAATTTTCTTAACGTTTTTTAAATAAATAGTGATTCTTTTCCTCAGCATTTTCTCAACTTGGATATATTAAACACTTGTCTATTATATGGCTTTGGTTCTAATTCTGGATGAACTCATGCAATCATTAAAAGCAGGTTGACTTGGTAAATAGAGCACCAAGTCAATCTTGAATTCAGGAAAAAGTGACATATCAACTAGCCGTATGACTTTAGGCAAGTCAGGAACTTCTGTGTACCTCAGTATATTCCCCCCATCTCACCTTTTAATTCAATAGAAGTAGAAATTTTAGAACATTCTCATTGATAGAAGGTGTATCATTTCCCAGTACCAATAAAATCACAGAGCCATACCCAAAATCCTGGGATCATAGCTGCAGAATTGAAAGGGACTTCGGGGATAATTTAACCCAGTTTCTCATTTTACAGATGAAGAACTTGGTTCTCACAGAGTTTAATGGATTTGCCAAAGGTAGTGAGTAGCCAAGCCAGTATTTGAACTGAGAACTTTTAATTCACTGATCTATCGTTGCTGGGTTTTTTTTTTTTTTTTTTTAACATCCATACCAGATGGATTTGAATTCAATATTCCCATTTCTTCCTGTTGATTATTTATAGTTCAGTCTATCTTATAAATTATTTACAGTTCCCTATTTTTTTCTATTTTCAATTAAACAAGAATTTATTGAGCTTCTAGTGTGGGGGAAGGGGAGGAGGCAAAACAATAGATCAGTTCTGTGCTTGAAGGAACTTAGAAGGGAGCTGTCTTTAGAGAAAGGCCATGTGGCAGAGTGGAAGATGCTTGTTCTGTGATCCAGAAATTGTGAGTGTGAATTATGACTCCTCCTTGTTAGCTGTGGGACTGTGGGTAAGGCGTTTATTAACCTTTTTGTGCTTCCTCGTCTATAAATATAACAGGGTTTGTTTAATTAAACTTTCGATCTCCTGTGGTTCTAATTATCTACATCTCTCCTTTATTCTCTAAACATATTGTATTTAACAGCTACATTCATAATAGGGGTTGAGAACTGACTGTCATCTTGGGATTTGTAGTTCAGAGGAACAAACAGTCCCCTTGGAGAAATCTCCCAATGCTAATAAAATTCTCAACCCCTTATTGTTAGAGACTTGCAGAGACTTTTCTAATTTTTCAAGAAAAAAAAAATTCTTCAGTAATTAAAGGCAATGGGAAATAATTGATAAGGACTCAGAAAAATCTAGGTTTAAATTATTCTTCTACCAGTTATTAGGTTTATGTACAAATTTTACTTCCTCTGAGCTTCAGTTTCCTCATCCATGAAATGGGTATGATAAAATCTGTCATTTCTCCCCCACAGCCTTGCTATGAAGCTTAAACCTTTAAGTGCTGTGTTAATATTCATTTTTACTGTATCAACAGTGCTTTTGCCTTCTTACTCTCTTATATCTGGTTTACATTTAAGAATTTTCTGCATTTATCTTTTTAAGTTACACAGCAAAGAGATGTCAGCATCCTTAAAGCTCAAGTAGCCCAGGCCCCTCTTTTTTCACAAATCAGGAAACTGGCAAGCAGAGAGTTAAAATAATTTGCCCAAGGTCATTTAGCTCAAGTGGCAAGATAGGAACTAAAGAATTCTGCCTCCTAGTCCAATGGCTCTGCAAACAGACCAATACTGCCTGGAATTTGTTTGATGAGTCCAAAATGTTTTCTGTGCCCCAGTAGTCTTTCCACTGGAGTTTAGATGCAGGTCATAAAGGAAAATATTCTCTCTTAGAAGGTTGATGTTTAAACTAAGGGCAATTATTTTTTTTTCCATTCTGTTTGATTAACAAAAACTAATTGCACATGGGACTAGAGGATTTCCCCGGGATTCCCTGCCAGCTATAAAATCCTATAAATCTTGAATACAGTAGCTTAGGTAAAAGTTCATAATATAAAAATGTGTCCAGTTGAAAATAAAGAGTCCAAGATAGTTGGTGTTTCCGCTTGCAGTCTCTATTGATTAAAACTCACTCCTTATAAAAATAACATTGATAGCTTATTGGGACACATCATGGACAGGAAAGCCTGGCCAAAATGCCATGGAAGCAATTAGCAGTAAATATAAAATCTTAACACTATTAAAGCATGCACAAGGCTAGCTTGTAGTATTACTATTTATAGTTTAAAAAAAAAACACACACTCATATGAGAAACTTCATTGTAGTACAGTTTTCAGAATAGAAACTGACTTTTGAATGAAACCATTTTATTGGCCATAGTCCAGATGAAAGGTAAATGAAGGTATAAGGAAATATTTTGTTTCTGAGAAATGAAGGTGGGGTAGAAGGAAGTTCAAGTAGTTCAGTATGATTTCAAATCCAGAAAAACGAAGTTCAAAAGGTGCTGCATGTCTCACATTTTTGTAATGTTGGTAATTTTTTTCTTGGTTTTTGTTTGTTTGTTTTGTTTTGTTTTGTTTGTTTTATTTTTTCTTTTGTTTTGTTTTGTTTTTAAGAAAGTCAGGATCCTTTGGATCTGGAAAGAATCTTAAAAGTCACCTGGTCCAGTTTTATATTTTACCTTTGAGGAAAGTGAGGCTCAAAGAACCTAAGTAATTTGCCATACATTGATAGTGGTAGCAAGCCAAGATAAGATTTGAATTCACCCTCTTCCTCTGTCCCAAGCCCTCCCATCTTCTCAACTTCCTTATTATAGTCAAAAGTACCATCATCCCTTTCACCAAGGCTCCTAACCCAGGTGTCATGCCCAATTCCTCACTTTCTCATCTTCTCTATCCAATCTGTTGCTAAGTTCTGTAGATTCTACTTTTTTAACATCTCTCAACATCCCCATCTCTCCTCTGACACTCTGACACCATCCTGGTCTTCATCGCCTCAGGCTTAGACTAATGAATGCAACAGTCTGGCTCTCCACCTCCAAGGCTCTTCCCTATTTCATTTAGTCATTTACTCAGCCAGCAGATTGGTCTTCCTAAAGTGAAGGTATAATCATATCCCCTGCTCTTCGATAAACTCAGCAGCACCTAATGTAGACTTTTAACAAGGGAGATGAGATTGGAGGCAGCCTAAGTCAGGCTGGTCCAATCAAGGGCAACTGCTCCTTTGAACTCTGATGGGTTTCCCACTAGGAATTAGTGTGACCCTAAGACCATCAGACCATCAGTCTTTCTTCCAACCTGGATCTCACAGTCACCAACAAAGGGAAAAACCTTTGGAGAAATAAAATCTATATGTCTCCTCAGCAGTCATATCTACTAAAAACCTGGGAAAGATAAGTTCTTGTTGGCCAAATCCTCAATGTTACTAAATGGCTCAAAATCAGAACTCAGTATGGTTTTATTGATGGAAACAACATAAAATAAATTATCATCTCTGTTGTTTCTGTCTTCTAAGGACAATAGGGACTTCTATTTGACTTGTAGCTGAAATTTCCTATAAATGATATCTTCACCTTTTAGAATGTCAGTTCCTCCAGAGGAGGGATTGTCTTGCTTTTCTATTTGTATTCCCAGCAATTAGCCCATCAGTTTGCCAAAGTGTTAAATAAATGCTTTTTTTTTTTTATTTATTCCTCCACAAGCAGGGAGGGATTTCCAGACAATTTAGGGAATGGCATTGAAAAAAAAAAAAGTCAGAAGGTGGAAGATCTCTGATGTGGTTGCTGGATAATACACTAATTCAGTGCCAGTGATATTCCAAAGTGGTCCTATATTTTCAGAGCACAAAAAATTTAAGTGATAAAGTGGATCATTAGGTTTATCCCACTTTAGTCATATCAATTTGGGGAATCTACTCTAAGGTTACTTCTGATCAATCCATTAAGTATCTACTCCAAGCAAGGCTCGTGTGACAGGCATTCAGAATCCAAGGACAGAAAGAAGAGTCTCCTCTCTCTGAGACCTTCTACAATTTTGATCTTGTCATTTCACCATCCTTTATACCTGATTTATCCCGAGCACTGAGTGCTCTTCTTTTAGATTCTCAACATTTTATAGCACTGTATCAAGTAGTAGTAGTAGTGATTAAAGCATCCTTATTTTATCCAGATCTTATTGGAAAAGCCTCTAGTTTGCTTTCACTATATATAATTTTGGTTCTTAGTTTTAGATTGCCACTATTTACCATATTAAATAAAGGTCCATTTATTCCATTTTTAAATGTTTTTAACAAAAATTGATTTAAATTTTTTCAAAAAGCTTTTTCCACATCAGTTTATATAATCCTATTATTTTTTTAAATGGTTCATCTTATTAATATGCTCTATATGTATTTGCTTAATGTTAAACCAACCTTATATTCCTTGTATAAATCCAACTTGGATATAGTATATGATATTTTTGATATGTTGCTATAAACTCTTTACTAATGTTTTATTTAAATTTATTCATCAATATTCATTAGTGATATTGGTCCCTACTTTTTTTTTCCATTTTGGCTCTACCTAGTTTATATGTTAAAGCCATGTTTGTGTCATAAAAGCAATATGATAGAATCCTTTTGCTGTTTTTTCAAATGATATGTGTAGTAATGAAATTAATTATTCTTTGAATATTTGAGAGAATTGGCTTGTAAAGATATCTGGTCCTTCCACTTCTTTTTCTTTGAATTTCTTTTACAGATTAATTATTTAAATTCCTATTTTATATTCTGCTAATCTTAGCATTTAGTATTTTTGTAAATATCTACTGTATACATACCGAGTGATTCATTATCTATGGTACTTTTCAGCTTAATGCAGTTTCCCTTTTTGTCAAATCTATTTTTGCTGTCACTTTGCCTGAAATCATGATTCTTAGCATGATCCATCAGCATTTTTTTAGTTCAATAAAAGCTTAACAGACTTTTTCTGGCCTTTAACTTTAATTCTGTGTAAATCTTTCTTTCCAGTGTTTTTCTTTTAAACGCACATTATTGGATTCTGCTTTTTAATCTGCTCTGCCTTCCTCTTCCACTTTATGAGTGATTTCATGCCTTTTGCTTTCACAGTTATGATTATTAATTCTTTATCTTGCTCTTTTGTATCTTCTTCCCTTTTTGCCATCTGTCCCTTATATAAAAATAAGAAAAGGATTATAGAAAGAAGTGTGCTCAACACCAGTGCTTTATGTGTGAAGCAACAAACTCCAATCACAGCTTTTATCTTTCTTTCCTTTTATGCCTCTCTACCCAACATACCCTCTAAAAGTTGGTCTATTTTGCATTCTCATTCTCATTTATTCCACTTTTAACCCTCCTTGTTCCTTCCAGTTTTTCTTTCTACCAAACTCTTTGAAAGACACAGACAGAGACAGAGAGAGAGAAAGGAAGGGAGGGAGAGACAGAGACAGAGACAGAGAGAGGGTGGGAAGGAGAAAGGGAGGAAGGGAAGAGAAGGAGAGAAAGAGAAAAGGAGGGAGAAAGGAAGAGGAAGAGGGAGGGAAAAAGGGGAGAGAAAGAGAGTGAGACTGTTTGTGTGCTGCCCTCCTTTGATGAGTTGAATTGAAAGTAATGGCCAGGTCTCTCATCTTACATCAGTGGCAGTTGTGCATGTCCCACTGGAAATTCTTTGTTTCCAGGTATGGATCTCTGGGCTTCCTGCCTTCAAAGCAATTCAGCAGACACCAGGAGAAGGGGAAGATCTTCCCCAAAGAAGAGCCTACCAAATCCATCATTTCACAGCCTTTCTGAACCATGAAGTGGTCATAATCTACACCATTCAGGAAATGGACAAATGTGGCTGAAAGATGAACAAGAATGAAGTAGTCAAATTGCTTACCATTGCGGAGATACCACTCTCCTGGTCAAGGTAGACATCCTGGGCTACCTGCAAACTCCTCTTGACCTTCAAAACAATCTTTTCTGACCACAGGAATGATGTCTGTAAGAGGCAATTTGAGAAGAACTGACACAAGTCCAGGAAGAAGATTTTCCCCAAATATTGCAAGAAATGGCTTGATGATGATGGAAGAAAGTTTGGAGGAAGACTTCAGCAACATGAAAAAGTGCTTCCGGGTGATTCAAGTCATTTCCTAGCCTCAGGTGCACCTGCTCCCTCTGAGGCAGAAGTCTCACCTGATGGAGATCCAGGTGAATGCAGGGAGCGGGACTGAGGAACTAGACTGGCCTGAGAGAATAGTTGGTTGATATCACCAGCTGCTGGCACATTAAGAAACGGCCCGGGGTGGGGGGGGGAACCCCAAACACTAAGGTGTATATAAGATGGCTTGTAGTAAAGGTTAACCCCCTGCCTTCATGGCAATCTCTGTCACTCAGACTGGTCAGAAGGGCTCCTATGACTGCACCAAGATTAATAAAATGATCTATAAATCAGGTTTACCAGATCAAAGATGGAAAACTGATCAAAAACAACGTATCCACTATCTGTCCAACAAGAAACTCTTAGAAGGAATTGTCCACTGTGGTAGAGGGACGGATGACTTCATTGTGCTGAAAGGCTGTGATGTTGGGGACACATTCAATATTGGGCCTTGGGGGAATTTAATTTGAAATTCACCACTGCCTCCACATTTGGCCATGGCTGGTTCCAGACCATGAAGAAGAAAACTTTCATAGATCACTCAAAAAGGGCCATTGCTCAAGAAGAAGCTACCTACTGTTTCCAAGCCAACCTGGAGCTGATGGATTCTCAATAAATTGAAATGGTTGTTGGGGGGGAAAAAAAAAAAAAGTACAAATGACACTTGCTTACTAACCTCTGTCTCCTTATTTGTATAGGTTTTTACTTATACACCCTGATTTTGTTGTTAAGTGCTCTCACTTTTCTTTCTTTGTTTCCTCTCCCTTTACTTTCTGCCTTTAAGATCATCAAAGCATAATAAAAACCACTCCCAAATTGGGACCAATATTTTCCTTTCATATGTTGCTTGTAGATGTTTTGAAGTTATTCTTTTCTTCAGGGTTTATGCCTTGGAAGGATCCCTTTGTATTTCCTCACTCTTCCTGCTTTATTTCCTACATTTTGACTTTATGTTAGGGCTAGGCTCTGTATATTTCTAACATAAAATGTTGAGGCCTTTTATGGTCCTGTTATATTATCTGAGGACCTGTCACTGCAGTTTCCAGGCACTGAGTTCTGAATCAACAATGCCCCTTCTCTGCAACTGTGATCCTTTTCCTAGGTCAGAACAATGGCTCTTCAGACCTCCCCAGCTCCAGAGCACCTGCCTTAGTCATTAGCTATGGGTTGACTATACAATCTTGAGCTGGAAGAATGACTTACCGAACTCTTTCCTCGGCTTTCCCGGTTATTATGCT
The DNA here is from genome assembly GCF_048593235.1 of Sminthopsis crassicaudata. Lineage (NCBI taxonomy): Eukaryota > Metazoa > Chordata > Mammalia > Dasyuromorphia > Dasyuridae > Sminthopsis > Sminthopsis crassicaudata. The sequence goes on from NC_133622.1 coordinate 28,183,588, forward strand.
ACCTAGTATTCTTGGACAACTATTGGGATAGTTGTGAAAGAGAACTGGGCTGCTTCCTCCTACTCCACCATCTTTGCTGGTTTCCTGGCAATTTCTCCAAGGGCAGAAATACTATTGATAGATAGAAACCTGCCTTCTGAGTTTTCTCTGTCTATATTCATTCCTTCAGTGACTTTATTCCATCAGGACTTCAAATATCACCTCTGCCATGATAGCTTTTAAAACTCTCTCTCAATAGCCCTGATCTCTCACTAGGATTCTCCTCCATCACCGGAAACTCAACTTGCCCAAAGCCAAATTCATCCTCAAATTCTACTCTTCCTCTCCCTAATTACCCTCCTTTTCTAAAGTTTATCACAATTTTGCCTTCCTAGGTCAAACATCAGAATCATCTTTGACCTTTATCTGTATTTAATCTCACAGATCCCAATCTTTTACTTTGTCTTGTCCCTTTTTGTTGTTGAAGTAAATACTCTTGAATTCATCCCCAGTCCCTCCATCCTCACTGCTCTGATATTGGCCCACATGAGCATCACCCCGCACCAAGAGACCTGTAACAATCTCACAGTATTCTCCCTGCTATTGGCCCTTTCCGTCCCCAATCCATCCCATCCATGACTGCCAAATTAATCATTTTTAAGCCTTTTTTTCATTGTATCATTCTTCCTGCTCAAAGAACAATTTGTTCTACATTGCCTGCTAAATCGAGTTCCTCTAAAATTCTCCTACATTTTTCCATTACCAGTAAGTGGAATTCCTCACTGTGCTTTATACAAGTTCATATAGACAATTATATATGTATATACTTATATGTGTATATACACATATGTATATACATATTTTTTCTCATTTTATTGTCCGTCCTCAAGCTATTCCCCATATGGCCTCTTTCTACCTTTAGGAATAGAGGCTAGGCCTGTGATTTCCTTTGTGTAAAGAATTCCCAAATAAGGAAAAGTCCTACACAACTGAGGAGAGCCTCCTTCATAACTTGAAGTCTTAGACGACTGCCTAATGTTCCCTAAGGTCACAACTCGCCCAGGGCCATGTCAATAGTATCAAAGGTGGGACTTAGATTTAAGTCTTCTTCCTGACTGGCTTAAAGGTTAGCTCCCTAACCTTAAGACTCCCAGCTACCTCTTACCTTTATACAAATACTCTGCTAATGAGGCCTTTGTTGTAAACTGGAGCACATAGTTTGAATGCAGATAAGACCATAGAAATGGAGATTAGAATGTGATCTTTTGGTTTAAAATATTTTGAGATAATAGAACTTAATGTTTTGTCCCTTGCCCTGATTCTAAATATAAAAAGGTAAAACTGCATCTTATTTTCAAGTAATGGAAACCTATTTAAAGGGTTATTGGAAGCAAAAAATATTGCCCCAATGCAGGGATTTTAGAGAGAAATTAAAAACCTGAGCCAAAAAATGTATTTCACCATTTTAAGGTTTCCTGATAAGTCTGGATGCCCATTTAACCAGGAGATGGGCATTTTAAGATAATAATACTACCTGGCTTCATGTTTTATTCCTTGCATTAATTCTAAGAAGAATAAAAAAAGGTAAAATTGCATCTTCCTTTCAAGTAATGGAAACCTATTTAAAGGGTTATTGGAAGCAAAAAAATTGCCCAAATGCAGAGAAATTAAAAACTGGACCAAAAATAGATTCAACTATTTTAAGATTCCCTGATAAATCTGGAGATTCATTTGTCCAGAAGACGGGGTAAACTATAGAAAGGTGATATCAAAATATCTACTTTTATTACAGCACCCTTGAAAAACATGGAAGTAGATGGTAAATATTTTGAACATCTATTTTTTTTAAGCTATATGCTATAACTAACATCATGATTTCATCATGAATTTATCATTTACTAAAATGTATACATTTCCTAAATGTACATGTATGTGTCATTCAGGAAATATACTATCAGAAAAAGGAAATGGGACTGATTCTGTGGCATGAGAATGAGTAAAGGATAATAGATGGATGGACAGCCCAAGGAGTACTTTACTGTCCTAGCAGAGTATCTCCAGCACTTTAGATAGATACTCTGTGAGAAAACAGTCTATGGAAGAACTTGAATTTAAAATTGTGTAAGATGAGGAAGTAATAATGAGTTATAATAGTGGAGGGAGTGGATATTTGTTGGAAATTACTGGAATATAGAATATATATTACATATTTTATTGAAATACCCTCTACCTATTGATTGATTTTCTGATTGTTTCATGTGTGGCTTTGATGGGCTGTATACCCGATTTCCAAGGATCAGTTAAATTGGAAGTGGTTCATTAGATTGGCTGAGTTAGCCCCATTAGCCTTGAACACCATCTCCTAAATGCCAGAGGGTTTCCAAATGATGTCACTGGAAAGATTGGATCAATGAAATCATAAATTCCTAAATCATGGAAATATGGAATGAGAGCAGTGCTTCTCGTTGGGATTGAAAGATCTTTAATTATTTAATAGATTGAGGGAATTAAAATGACATGGGCCAAAGTTACACAAGTAAACCTTTGAGCTGAGTTTTCCCCAAATCAAAGTCTTTCCCTTAACAACTACCTTATCACTTGATGTCACATTGACTCCACATTGAGTCTATGCATGTCCCTAAGTCCCTGCTTGTTTTCATGATTTCATTTTCTCTTCTGCAGTGAGGGGACAACTTCAACAAACTCAAATCAACTCAACATTTTTTAACATTTATTACACGTAAGACGCCATGTGAGACACTAGGGATACAGATCGGCAGACATTTATTAAAGAAACAAATACCTTGTTAAGCAAACATACTAAGTCCAGGAGCTATCATCCCCTTTCATTCACTAATTGAATGTGTGGGCCTCCTCTTCTTCTACACTATGAGGAAGTTGAACTTAATGATCTTGAGATTACCAACAAGACGGTATGTTCCTAAGACATTATATAACCTTGTCACCCCTGAACTGGCAATATAGCTGAATTATTAGTTCAGGGATAACATTCAGCATTTGAAGGTAAATGATAGTCTTGGGACTTCTTCCCTCTTAGATTCTTTCTCCTTTCTTTTAAGAAAAAAAGAAATTCTCTCTTTTTAATTTTCTTTCTCTATACAATCTCATCCAGTGAAATAACTTCTATTATTATTTCCTGACAAATGTCTACCACCCTACACTCTCTCCTAAACCTCAGCCCTACCTGTATTTTCCATTAGTAATTCAAACTCTGTGTACAAAACTGAAGGCACCATATCTCTCCCAAGTCGTTCCATCTCCCGGCTTTCCTGTTTCTTATGATAACACCGTCATTGGCTTTGGTCATTGCATGTAGCATGTCGAGAGGAAGGAGTGTCCTAAGAATTCAGATACTTTGCCCTAGCAGGAACATCCAGGTGTCTTGTCATTTGTATGAGCAGATATGACAGTGTATTAAATAAATGAAATACATGGCCATTTATCCATCCTTACTTTCTGGCATTGGCGATAGATGAGTCAGGCTAGGTACCATCAAATGTCTTGAGATATACCCATGAAAAGTAACCAGGGAAGTATTTTTGGACAATAAATACAGTAAAGCCACCAGAAAGGCGTCTCATTACTGCAAGCAACAGAAAGCTACAGAGACAGCTGGTGACTCGGGGTAGAGGCCTAGAAGCAGGAGGATCTGAATTCAAGTCCAGCCTCCGACAGTTCCTATCTGTGTGATCCTGACAAAAAGATCCACTAGAGAAAGAAATGGCAACACCACCCTATTATCTTTGTGGTCTATGGAGAGTGGAACAAGATTGAGCAGCAGAGAAAAAAATCCAGTCATCCCATTTATTTGATATCATGAGGATACTCCACACTATTGAAATTTTCCAAATAATTAAAACTTACTTTTTCATATGCTGACATTGTCCCAAAAGGTCAGAGTAGACGGGAATAGACTGGACATCTAATTTCATTTGATAGAGGAGGCTCCTTTTAAGGAATTTCTTCTACCAATACAGATCAATTATCCATCGAGATTCCCCTGTTCTTGTTCTTGAGATATGAATTGCCTAGAACCTGGGGGAAAGAGGGATTTAGGAATTTGACTAGGATTATGTGGCCAGTACGCGTCAGAGACACAGTCTTCCTGGCTCCCAGGCCAGCTCTCTGTCCAGAAAAAAACATACTGCCTCTTAACCCAATGGAAGCTTTTCTTGATGACTCAGGTCTCTCTCTCTACCTTCTGTGCCCTCATCTATTTTCATTTCTGTTTCCATTAAAAAAGTTAGGACCTCATTACCTGGGATCCATGGTCTTTCTCTCCACTTCAGTGCATCCTACCTATCACATCCTAAGTCGTGTCAGACCCCGAAAAGTCTGAGAGCAGACTTAGTGACAAACCATGTGTGAGCCAAAGACCATTCTGACTAAATTTGAAGAAGCTGTTTTGAGGATGTGTTCCAGATGATTAAGACTGTAGAATGTGACCTCTGAGGAAGTCAGGTGTCCTGACATCATCCTTAGACAGTACAAGAGTTTTATGATTGCTTTGGATACTTATTACCTATCCTCACGTGTTTCCTTCCATGGCCATCCCTAGACCTTGCATAATTTCAGTAGGAGCAGGGCTGTGAAAAACAAATCGCCTCTTTCCCCAGGCTTCTGATTTTTCATGTTCTTAGGCACAGACTGAAGTGTAAAAAGATAGTAACTTACAAAACGTGATATTTAACCTTTTTTTTTTTTTTTAAACAGGAAGGAAAATTAAATTTTACAAGATAAACTAATGGACAATCCCCCTACAGGTAAGCCATTTCATTTTCTTTTTGTATGTTTTGAAAGAGAATTCCCACTTTCAGTTTACCATATGTTATATTATATCCTATCACATCCTATCATATCATTATATCAATATAAGATTAAAGCTGAAAGGAACCTTTGAGATCATTTAATCCAAGCTGTTCATTTTATAGGTGCAAAAGTTGAGATCCAAGGGAGAGCAGGTTAACCTTAAAATAAAGTTAGTTGCGGAGATTAGAACTAAGGTTGTAGGATTATAGATTTAGATCTGAAAGAGACATGAGAGATCATCTAGTCCCTCCTAATTTTGCAAAGCAGGCAACTGAGGCTCAAAGAGCTTAAGTGATGTGCTCCAAATCACAGCTGGAAGAGGCAGAGCCCAGCTTTGAATTCAGGTGCTCTGACTCCAAACCGAGTTCTTTGGAATAGGAATTCTGTGTTTATTCCACTACACTGTATGCAGAATTTATTATCTTCAATGATCACATTATACAGGGCAGTCCTGGAAGTCTCTTTCTTTTTTACTTGGATTTTTACTTCTTATTGAGTTAAATCCTATTCAACTCTTCATGATCCTATTTTCTGGTATTGAAGGGGTTTGCCATTTTCTTCCCCAGTTCATTTTATAGAAGAGGAAACTGAGGCAAACAGGGTTAAGGGACTTGCCCAGGGTTACATGTTAGTAAGTATCTGAGGCTGGATTTGAACTTGGGTCTCCTGACTCCAGGCTTAGAGCTCTAGCCACCTAGATGCCCTTTGGATTTTAGAATAACATTCTCCTGTAGTTGCTGTGGTTTTGTCAAAACTTTCTCAAACAGATGTGACAAAACACATCCCGGCCAAAATTTCGTCACCACTCGACTACTTCCTTGGCAATACCCAAGGGATCAGGAACTTTTCTTTGAATGAGTGCATGAGCACATAACGCTTTTTTCTTGGGCCATCCATTCCACATAGTTCCAACTGAAATTGGAGTCCCTTAAGGGCAGAGAGGGAGTTCCCAGAGGCAGGATCACTCTCACCCCATTTAGTACCCACGCCCTAAATGGGCACTTCCCTTTCCTGATTATTTACATTTCTACATCGCCTCTGTTTCTGAAATCACAAGTACACAGTTGCTATATACAATCCTTCACATTTCGTCTTTCTTTACACCCTCCACAGTATCTAGCATTGTGCCATATCCATGGTAAGAAGTCAATAAATATGTCCAGATGGTGTTGAAACACGCTCGGACAATTAAAGTGGAGGAAGTCATGAGTTATAAACAATACAAGTCACCCAATTCAACAAAGATGTATTTTTTTTTATTAAAGCTTTTTTATTTATAAAACATATGCCTGGATAATTTTTCAACATTGGCCCTTGCGAAACCTTCTGTTCCAACTTTCCCCCTTCTTCCCTCCCACTCCCTCCCCTAGATGGCAGGTAGCCCAATACATGTTAAATATGTTAAAGTATATGTTAAATCCAATATATTTATACGGTTATCTATTCAACAAATATCTTAAATATTGTTGAATTGCAGCAGGTCAAGTCAGCTAGCTTTTATTAAGTTACCAACGAAGTGTCAGACATTATGCTAATCCCCAGGGTTACAAAAAAAATAGCCCTTGCTCTCAAGAAGTTCACAGTTTAACATGGAAGACAACATGCAAACAACTAGAGAAGGTATATACGGGATAAATTGAAGATGATCTCAGAAGGAAGGGAATTAAAATTAGGGAGGGAGGACTGGGAAAGGTTTCTGGCAGAAAGTAAGACTTCATCTGAGACTTGAAGGAAACTAAGAGGTAGAAATGAACAGGAAGTTCGTTTCAGACATGGAGAAGAATGATGAAAATGCTTGATGTTGGGAGATAAGAGTGTCATGTGTGAAGAACATTAAGATCAATCTCCTTTATTGAACGATAACAAAGTTCAAAGCAATATGCTAGGCACTGTGACTGCAAAGACCAAAAAAAAATTTCTTCAAGGAGATTGATTACATTTTACTCTCTGCAAAAATTTGAGCTAAGGACTTATAATTTATTATTACCTCCTTGTACCACCGTTTCCTGTTTCATTTCCCAGGGCACCCTTCTAAATTACAGTATGTGCTGTAAGGGAAGAGAAAAGGAGAGGAAGTCTTCTCTTCCTTGGCCCAAAGCCCACCTTCCAATTCCAGAGCAAAATATTTCTTCAAAGCTGCTCTGATTTAGTAGCTTCCCATGGTTCTGCCCATAAGATAGCCTTGAATTCAGCTTTCCTGCTTCTGGATCAGAGATTAACAAATAGCTTTTTTTTGTTTCTTTTTGTTTTTGTTGTTTTAGAAGTCATCTAATGCCCAGTTTCTTAAACTGTGGGTCATAACTGCATATGGAGTCTTGTAACTGAATGTGGGGGTCGTGAAATTATAGTTTACTATTATTAAATGTTTCGTTTGTGTTACTTTATATATCCATATACCCGAGCCACATAACAATTTCTCTGCACGAGTGGAGAAAACTCAAGATACCCCGACATGATCCCCTCACCTTATTTCTAGAAGCAGAGATTTGAGGCCCTAAGAGATTGAGTGACAGGTCCTGGCAAAATTATTCTATCCTTAAAAATAGACAGGAAAGTAGATTCTAAAATCTGGCTGTGCCCTACTGGATTATATTATAGGGTGGTTGGTCAGTTGGTCATACTATATAATAAGCATTTATTGAGCACTTTCTACATACCAGATTCTAAGCTAAATTCTGGGAATACAAAGAAAGGCAATAACACTTTCCCTAGTCTCAAAGAGCTCACAATCTATTGGAGGAAATAGTATGGGGAAAAACTGCATGGAAGATATAAAGTTGGTGAAGAATAATCTCCAAAGGCAAAACTATCTGTATTCAAACCTCCAGGAAATCCACTAACTCCGCCATTTTTTACCTTCATGGGATTTAGTCAAAGTGGCTACTTCCAAACTTCTCATCTTCATCATCTAATTGCTATCTCCCCTGTATTCTTCATAATAGCTTATATCTATTATTAGATTATTAGATCTATTAGATCTTAGATAATCTAGATATTAGGTAAATTAGATATTATTATATCTAAGTATATTATATTAGATAATATAAGCTATTTAATTCTCCTGTACAAAGTCTATGGGATAGATTGAATACTACTGACAGATTCCTGAAAGGTTCCCTGATGCCATTTGTGGCTTTTGAAAATTTTGATCTTTGGATGAATGAATGGAAAAAATATTAAGTGTTAATTATGTACAAAATACTGAGCTAAACTCTAGGAATACAAACAGACTAATAAGACAGCCCCTTCTCTGAGAGACTCACTTTCTAAGGGACAAGGCAACATACATGGAAGGTTTCAGTCGCAAGTCACTTAAGTTCTAAAAGTCCTTAAGGTGCTGTGGCAGCAGCAAATAGCCCTGCCTCTTCTTTAATGTCATTTTTACCTGATAGAATCATGCTCCTCTCCAGTGATTTAAGCGTTGGGGAATGCTAACTAAGGACTCGGATGGCCAGAACTTTCCTTTCCAGACTTTTAGTAGCTGTGTGTGGGGAATAAGGGTAAGGGGCTGGGAGAGTGAGAAGTGGGTCCTCAGAACTGTATTCCTGTGGCTGTTGAGTTCACCTGCTCATCAGGAGCAGTTGGTCGGCTGTGGTCACAGTGAGGAAGACTTCTCAAAGCAATGGCTTTTCTCACAGCTTCTCTCCGGGAAGTCAGGCTAGGCATTTGAGGGCACTGTTGTCCTTAGGGCTCATGGAGCACAAACACCTTCTTTCTCTCCGTGGGGGTATTACGCTGCTTCAGCTAGGCCACCTTGTCTACCCCAGGTGGCCATGGGTCTGCTCTTGGTGGAGAAGGCCCCTTCTGTACAACAGTCTGAGCTAATGAAGCAGAAGTGAGGGACATTGTGCCCTCCTCTACCCCCTTCCTTGATCTCATCTGCCAGTAAGTGGCAGCTGGTGGGGGGTGGCAGGGAGAGGGAACCCCTTTTCTGTACAAGATTGTCCCTTCTCGGTCTTGTTTGTTAGATTTCCATCTGAATCATACTCAGTAAAGATGGATCTCCCCCAGAAAGAGGGGGTTCCATTCAGAGCCCTCTGCTTCTCCTTCTGATTATTTATCTTCTCAACTCCATCAGCTCCTTGGTAGAAGAACCAAGACAAAGTAATTTCATGGAAATAGAGAGAAAATATTTCCAAAGAGAAGAGAAGTATCAAAAACTGCAGATAAGTTAAGAAGAATGAGGAATTTTTTAAAAAAGTAATTAGATTTGGCATTTAAAAGATCACTGGTCCCTTTGGATCAGGCCCCAGAACCGTATCCATGGGTCTTGGTAAGGTCCGGCAGTACCTTCCTGAGCCATTCACCAGGACTAGAAAGGGAAAGAGGCAAAGCTGGACACAAGGTGAGCTGCTGAAAATGCTGAAATGTAAAAGTCACTGAACTTGGCGCAAATAAATAATTTAAATGGGAAACTTCCAGCTAAGAGCAGCTATTCGCTTCCTCACCCAACCACACCCTGCTCCCCATTTACAGAGTCCTGATGTGTCCGTCTATCTCAAGGCCCAAGGGTACATCCCCAAGATCCTTCATCCCAGATTAAACTCTTCCCTCAAGAGCCACAACTGGTCATCAGATGATAGGGAAAGGAAGCCTGGGAAGAGAAATATGGAGATGGGGCTGTGGACCAGAAAGTCTGGGAAACTTTGCAATGGCAAAAGCTTTCTGGTAGAGATGTCCAATTGCCTCCTCCTTCCCCTTTTTAGAAATGGTATTCTCTCCATGGCATCCTGCCATTTTTCAGTTAATTCTAGTTTCCCTCCCAAGGTCTTTACAAAGAAATTAACTGTGCTGCCATCTGGTGGATAAAACAAAGTATTGACTCAGATTTTGAAGACAACTTTATGAGCAAGAGACCCACATATGTAGTGTGTGTGGAGTTTGAGGATTATGCTCCTCATTCTCTATTCCTCCCAGTGCCCCCCCACCAAAAAAACCCACCTCTGTCGTGTTGAAGATTTGTTCTCCCAGCTCTTTGAGGCTTTTCAATATCTTCCATGAAAATGAAAATGTCATTAGGAGGGGTTGTACCCTAGGCAGGAGATTTCCTACTAGTACATCTTGAAGCCTTATGTTGGTAGTTTTATTTTTTTAAATTTAAAAGCATTTATTTTCTTTCTTTTCCATACCACATCCATTAAAAAAGTAAAATAAAATAAATCTCTTACAACAAATATGCACAATAAAATAAAACAAGTTCTCACATTGACCATGCCCCAAAATGTCTCATGCTACATCTTCAATCCATTACCTCTGTGTCAGGAGGCAAACAGCAAAGATAATCATGTGTCCTCTGGAATCCAGCTGAGTCATTGCTTTGATTAAAGGTCTTTTAAAGTTGTTTTCTTGTTAAAGTTTGGTTGTTATTACACAAATTGTCTTCCTGATTCTTCTCACTTCATGTGCATCAGATCATTCAAATCTTCCCAAGTTTCTCCCAACTGATTCCTTTCATCATTTCTTAGGGCACAATACTATTCCTTTTATATTCATATTGTTGTTCAGCTCTTCCCCAAATCAGTCTATAGTTCTTATTTCTTATGGCACAATCGTATTCCTTTTATATTCATATTGTTCAGCTCTTCCCCAAATCAGTCTATAGTTCTTATTTCTTATGGCACAATCGTATTCCTTTTATATTCATATTGTTGTTCAGTTCTTCCCCAAATCAGTCTATAGTTCTTATTTCTTATGGCACAATCGTATTCCTTTTATATTCATATTGTTGTTCAGTTCTTCCCCAAATCAGTCTATAGTTCTTATTTCTTATGGCACAATCGTATTCCTTTTATATTCATATTGTTCAGCTCTTCCCCAAATCAGTCTATAGTTCTTATTTCTTATGGCACAATCGTATTCCTTTTATATTCATATTGTTGTTCAGTTCTTCCCCAAATCAGTCTATAGTTCTTATTTCTTATGGCACAATCGTATTCCTTTTATATTCATATTGTTCAGCTCTTCCCCAAATCAGTCTATAGTTCTTATTTCTTATGGCACAATCGTATTCCTTTTATATTCATATTGTTGTTCAGTTCTTCCCCAAATCAGTCTGTAGTTCTTTGCTACTTCAAAGAGAGATATTATATATATATATTTTTGTACAAATGGGCTCCCTTCCTCTTTCTTTGATCTTTCAGAGTATTACCTGGGCTTGTTTCTCCCACAATTCCAGTCTACCTCCTTGGCAAGTTTGTCAGGTTTATATCAGTGAAGGTGAACTTCAATTGCTTTTATTCCATAAAAGGAATCCCTACAAAGACCATCCACTTGCCAAGTTTCAAGGACTTTACTATCAGCAACATCCCTTGCCCCCACATTTAAGGGGAATAGAAAGTAGCTCCTTTTGTCCCATCAACATACACAGAGTAATGTCCATAAAGTGATTTGCAAACCTTAAAGAGCCAGATAAGTATATGTCATTATTATTAAAATATTGGGGGAAAATATAATATAGGCTGGTTTAAGAATTTTTTAAAAATCAGGTTTAAATTGGGGCTCTGTCTTTTACTATTGGCACTACCTTGGACAAGTTCATCTCTTCAGGTCTGTTTCCTTTTTTGTATAATAAATTTGAATTACATGACCTTTCTAGCTCTAAATCCGTGCTCCTGTGAACCCATCTATTGTCACAGCCAAAGGAAAAACAGACCTTAAGGGCCCGGGACAAAGAATGATGTGCCAGGGGAAGTGAGAAAAGACTGAAATAAGAATCTCCTGCTTCACCAGCAGGACCGCATCATGGCAAATTTTGTCCCTGTAGGTGTCATATGGTAAAAGAGGCAAGAACCCCCTTCATAATGACTAGCCATAGCAGATAGCAGACTTATTTCTATGGACCTGGGACCTCGGCAGTGGTCCCCCTGCTGGGGAGCCCAGGTCTGCCAGCATTGTGGGGCTCCCGGGTTATCACGCCGTCCATCACCTTCTACAGGGTCTCCACCCAGTGTTCTGGGAGAGTCCAGGATCTTGATAGAGAGCCCAGCTAACACTTTCCATCACATAGCCAGCCATCTCTGCCCCCCCATCTCCCTGATTACAGCCTTTCTGCCCCTTCCTTTACACAATCCCTCATTTGTAAGGGGCAGCAGCAGCCAGCTCACACCCACCATGCACCTCTCCATCGCCCTTTGGATGACTCTAGCAAGATTGTGGCATTTTGTGATTCTCAGCCATAGAGCCACAGAAGGAATATTGTTGTTTTAAAAAGATGGGCCTTTGTTTCGAGAAGCTTTGTGTGTGTGTGGGGGGGGTCATTAACAACAAGGCGTAATTCTCCCAATCAGTCAAAGCCCACTCCTCCTGTTCAACCATAGGCCCACATTATCAAGGCCCTTAATATGCATTATTTGTCAACAGTAATGGAGTTCTCCTATTTCTTTGATCTCAAATATTAAAGTGAACTGAATCACGTTAGTATCAGAAACACTAAGGAAAAAAAACTACAAAGAAGTATTGTCATGGATAGAATACCTGGTGGCTTAAGAACACTGTCGTCACAGGGCAGCTGTAGGAAGTGCCCAAGATAGCACACTGGAGTCCGGAGGACCTGGATTCAAATCCAGCCTCAGGAGACATTTGAATCTGACTAACAGTATGACTCTGCAAAAGTCACTTAATTTCAAAAAAGAAAAAAATCTGTAATGAACAGAGCATTGGTTTTCAAATCAAAGGTTCTGGATTCAAGTCTTACCTCTAACCCCTGACTGAAATTGAGCAAATCATTATAAAATTGAATGGACTGAACAGTAGCCCTGAGGTCCAAGTTCCAGCCCTGTCCTTGCTCTCTGAACTCTCTTCTTTCCACTTCACAGGATCACTGGGCTTAAGAACCAGTGAATTCTCTAGGGAGGAAGAAAATCTTAATTCTAAAGATCTTTAAATACTAAGGAAGACTTTAAAATTAAGGTAACTAATTAATTGTGTCTGATTTTATTAATAGATTCCAAGGAATCTTTGGGCTTAGTAGATAAAAGGTACTCATTGAATGCTTTTCCTCTCTTTGATCTTCTAATATATTATTAAATCCTATGGTCTGTCTTTCAGTCGTTAGCAGACTGACTTCTTTAAAACAAAGCATTTGAACTTTAGTATTCTATTGTCTGAAAAACTTATCCCACAAACCAGCATTTAAAAAATTCTTCCTAAAAGAAGAGCAGTAGAACTTGGAATTATACAATTGAAAATCAGACCCATTTCAAAAGCTGGCTAGAAATGTCTTGTAAGTTGCTTTCCATTCTATCTTCTCGGTGTGTGGTCAGCCACATGCAGCTCAGTTGAATTGAACAAATGTTAAAGTCCCTACTAAGCGCCTTCCTCATACTTACACCCACAGATTCCCACAATCATCTTCAGTGCCACAAAACAGGTTTTTCTTCTACTTTGAGTAAATGACAATGAGTAAATTCATACCACCATTTAGCCTCCACACGTAACCCAGAGCAGATTTCATCCATCAAAAACAAGAATAAAGCAGAGAGAGCCAGAAATAGATGAACACATTCATTTGGATGCTATTTGCTTTTCTCTTGTGTAACCAGATGATGATTGAGAGGGATTTGCTTTTTGCTTCTCTCCTTGTTGCTCTAAATAATCCAAAGGGAAAGGAAATTCAGGGAGCTCCACTCTAGATTGTCCCCGTTCAACTAGCTACGAAAAGAAATCAGAAACTACACATTTTACTCTTTCCAAGTACATTTTATTTTCCTAAGTTCAAAAACTATCAGGTGTAGACTTCTTGTTTTCAGGCCATATTTTGGGTATCCAATAATATTAATTTGGCACAAATATATTTAGCACCTACCACATATGGTGTATTTCCATGAGGAGACTTTAGCGTCGACCATATAAAAGCTGTCCCTGTGTATAACTCTCTATGGCTAAACATGCTTTTTTTCCTTTGGTTTTAGAAACGAAATCACTATCTAATGAAAATAGAACAGAAGTAGGTTTGAATTTGTGTGATCTGAAGACAAAATTCTCTCAGGAAGTAGTGACCAAGTAAAAATTAATGTAGATACTAGCCCTTCAGAGGCTAAATATAAATACATGAGTCATTACCTGTTCAGGAGCAGGCCACACAACCTTGGACATTAGAGCCAGTTTTATTGAGATGGAATGTAGGTGGAGGAGGGAATAAAGGAGGTCTGGAGAGAAACAAACAAACAAACAAACAAAATCAGGCAAGCTGAAAACCAGAACAGAGCTTCACCTCCCAAGTGTCTGGCGATGCACTGCAACATCCTCCATAAGGTAGAGAGCCAAATCTTTAAGTAAAGAAACAAACTTGAGTTGAGTAAAAAGAAAAGTGAACAGAAAAATAAATCATACCAGAGACATAGTGCAGAAGGCACCAAACCAGCCTAATTAGCTTTTCAGGAGTATAATTTTGGAGGAAAACCATATTTCTTGTCTCCTCTGAGAAAAAAGAGAAGAGGAGGACATGAAAATTCAACCACAAGAAAGAATTCTGGGAGTCCCCAGAGGTGGATAACCCTTTGCTATTTCATCTCCGAGAAGATTCTGACCCTTGGCCATGACTCACGAGCAGAGAGGGTTGTGAGTTTATACTGCCTCTCAGAGCCAAACTGTTCTTGGTCTCCTTTTCTTTGAAGCTATTGGAAACTGTCTTCAAATAAGGATGTCGGACTCTTTCTTTTCGTTTCTTCTTTTTTCTTTATTTCTCATCTACCAAGTAAAGCTACCCCACTGCTTGTAGTTACCATGAGTGTTCTGAAAGTATGGATATAGCTAGGGAAAAAGAAGGGCAAAGCCGGAATGGAAAGGAGCCAGACTGGGATCGAGAAGAGATTTTCCACAGTATTTCATCTCCACCACAATTATCCAGCAAGTGATGTGTGAATAAGTAGGAGCAGATGGCCAAAAGGTGGGAAGCAGGGGCTAGGAGGAAATTAATTTAGAAATGAGGTAATGTATGTGAAAGTGCTTTAAGCAAATGTAAAGCCTATTCCAACAATAATGTCCCCCTACCTTGGGTTCCCATCCTTCTTATTGTCTAGGCTATAAATTGTGACTTTGTACAGTTATGTATGTGTGTGTACCAACTCTTGAAGGACATACTTAAAAGCACGCACTTGATTTTATACTTTGCCACCTTCCCCATCTCTCCCACCTCTCTCAACCATCACCACATCTGGCTCAGAACCTTATTCAAATTGACACTTACTTCATTAAAAAAAAAAAAAGTTGATAAAGTAATTGATTAGCAAAACAGAGGTCTTATTACATGGAATTATAATTCTTAAGGCATAAATGTTGAATTGCGGATTAGCCAAACCACTGGATTCTCTTTCTTCTGTTTCCTTGATTTGGATATTTTATGATAATAACTCTTCCAAAGAATGAATTGGGGGCAAAGAGAGGACATAAAACCAGTACCTTTCTCCACCTGAAAGGGTTTAAATTAATGGCTAATGTGTGGTTTGGGGATTATCCCGGGATTTTATTTATTCACGAATAAATAACCTTTTCCTTTATAAACATAAACAATATGCTTTGTTTTTAAAATCTCCAGTCCCAGGGCAGCTAATTTATAGAATGATAGAGGACCAGCCGTGAAGTCAGGAGGACCTGAGTTTAAATCTAGCTGTAGATACTTAATACTTCCTGGCTGTGTGACCCTGGGCAAGTCACTTAACCCCAATTGCTTCAGCAAAAAAAGAAAAGAAAAGCCTCCAGTCCCTTTCTTTATGGAGTGGTGGATCATTCTGGGAAATATGACTGTGATCTTGGGAGATGGGAGTGAAGAATTTAAGAATAGTGCAAAAAGAAAAGAAAAGAAAAGCCTCCAGTTCCTTTTTTTATGGATGGAGTTGTGGATCATTCTGGGAAATATGACTATGACCTTGGGATATGGGAGAGAAGACTTTAAGAATAGTGTAGCTGGGCCTTAGGACCAAAGATTCATAGCTTTCCAGTTAAGAAGAACCTGAAAATACGACTTCCTCATTTTATAGAACAGCAAGCTAAAGCCCAAGGAAGTCAAATAATTTCTTCAAGATCACATGGGTAGATAGTGTCAAAGTCACAATTTACACCCAGGTGTTCTGAATCTCAACTTAATCCTCTTTTCTTTCTGCTATAGAGGTTTTCCACTAAAGAAAGTTGACTAAAAGAATGTGTGTCCAGAAAATAGAATGCTAAGTTGAAAGTAATTCTATAAGTAGATTCAAGAAAACTACTAAATTAGAGATGCTTTGAGACCAGAAGTTTGGATCTGGAATTAAAGGGTTGATTTTTGAAATCAACCCCTCTAGACAGAGAAGACCTCTCCTTTCCAGCCCTGTAGAGTACTGAATGAGATGGCATTGATTTTGGAAAACTAAACTAGGAAGAGAAATTGAAAATAATTGGAAAAGTATATAGCCAGAAATTACCAAAATCAAAGTCGGCATCATACCTATATAAGTCATGAATTCCTCACACTGTAATTAGCATAGTTTGTACAAAAGTTTCACAGGGGTAAGGAAGAATTTTAAAAACTTTTTTGAGAGTAGTTCCAAAAAATATACCATGCTAATTTAAAAATTTTCCTAATTGCTGACAGTTCCTTTCACTGATTCACTATTATAAAATTCAGGTACATGTTAATAAGAATAGCATTTGGTCCAGAGGAAAATAGGTATAGAGGAAATGAGGAAAGTGGCTTGGGGGGAAAGGATGAGATGGATCCAAATCCATCTTCACAATCTTTTCAAAAACAAAAAAAATCTGTCCATTGGTAGCAAAGTAGATCTTCCAGTTCCTGTAACTGAAAATTTTCGTCGTGGCCGTGACTCTTTCCAACAGTGAGATAATTCAGGCCAGTTCCAATGACCTTGTGATGAAGAGAGCCATCTACCCCCAGAGAGAGGACTGTGGGAACTGAGTATAGATCACAACATAGCATTCTCACTCTTTTTGTTGTTGTTTGCTTGCATTTTGTTTTCTTATTCATTTTCTTTCCTTTTTGATCTAATTTTTTTATGCAGCAAGAGAATTGCTTAAATATGTTTAGACATATTGGATTTAACATATATTTTTACACATATAACAGATTGGATTATTTGCCATCTAGGGGAGGTCATGGGGGAAAGGAGGGGAAAATTTGGAACACAAGGCATGCAAAGTTCAATGTTGAAAAATTATCCATCCATATATTTTGAAAATAAAAACTTTAATAAAAAGAGAGAGAGAAAAAAAAAATTCCATTGTTTAGTAAACAGTCATCTTGTGATGACCCTCTTGAATTTTTATCAGGTTGGTCCTCAGAGGATAAACATATTATCTCCAATTGTCCTGATTTATATCTGGCCACAGGACCCAGATGGCTCTGGAGGAGAAAGTGAAGCACAACCTTCCGTTATTTAAATCCACTTCACTTGCATGTCATGACATCATTTCCCTGATTTCTCTTCAAGAACAAAGGACAAACAAGAAGACTTAGCTTATTGTTGAGCCCATTTTCATTCTTTCCTATTTAATAAAGTCTAGTAGGTCCTACACTTAACTTTGGAAACCCAGGGTCACCTTCATGGAAGAAATGAGAATGATATAACTGAATAATTATAGCAGTGACTTACAGAAATTGGCAGTAAACCCCTGGAGATCTATAGTCTTAAGGCCTGTATAAGATATCCCTATAATGAACTGTCTTGTAACAAGGTTTTTTTTTTTTTTTTTTGATCAGTTAACTGTTCGATTTTTAGGGTGAGCATTTATACCATAGAAATCAGCAAATACTACAAATTAAGGCTTGATTGATTGTTTCATTGACTGTCTAAATTTAAATGATGAAAAAATGTTAATAAAAGATTAATTTTTTTGTTAAAGCTGTTTGTTTTCAAAAACATATGCACGAATAACTTTTTTCAACATTGACCCTTGCATAGCCTTGTGTTTCAGATTTTCCCCTCCTTCCCCCTCCCCAGATGGGAAACAATCCAGTATATGTTATACTTCTTAAAATACATGTTAAATCCAATATGTGTAAACATTTCTACAATTAAGAGATTAATTTTAAAAGTATGTCCAGCATACATTTCAGAAAGCTAGTTCTTAAATATTTACTTGCCCATAGATCTAAAAGCAGTGGAAGAAATCCTTATGGTACTATTAAGTGTCTACTATTTTATTTTTTTCTAATTTTATTTTGGTGGTGTGTTATTTTTCCAATTACATGTAAATGTGGTTTCCAACTTTCATTTTTGTAAGATTTTAAGTTCCATTTTTTTTTCTCCCTCCCTTATTAGCAAGAAATCTGATATAGGTTATATGTGTACATTCACATTAACATATTTCCATGAGTCATATTGGGAAAGAAAAATCAGAACAAAAGGGGAAAAAAACCATGAGAAAGAAAAAAAAAAAAAAGAAAAGGAGAAAAGAGTATGCTTCGATCCACATTCAGTTTCCACAGTTCTCTCTCTGGATGCAGATGGCATTTTCCACCCACAATTTATTGGAATTGCCACAGATCACTGAATTACTTAGAAGAGTTACATATCATAGTTGATCATTGAGTGTCTAATATTTTAGAAATAATTTTTTGACTCTTCAACTTTGGGTCTTTGGAAGAAAAATACAATCTAATCACTACTTCAGAGCCTTTTAGTTCACATTGATATATCATTCATTTTTTCCTCTCTCCTTTATGTTTTCTTTTCCAGATGGTAACAAAAAATAATCCAGATGGGGTGCAGGTGCTGTAAAATGATACAAAGGTAAAGTAGAACAAAAAAAAAAAAAACACAACAATTTGGGGTCACAAGAAAGCTACGTTTCTTAATTTAGTGTCCCATTCATAAACACTTACTTTTCAAGTTCTGAAGGTACTGAGTATTGAAGATGAGCTAGGAGTTTCTGTAGATGTGACATCAGTTAACAAGGTTCAGCCTATATTTCAAAAGCTTTGGCGCCCAACATGGGGCAAGGACTTTTGCTTATCCTGACTCTGGCTGATTCTGAGCCTTTCAGGGAGCTAGCTGTGCTAAGCATCAGCCCTAAAGTCAGGGGGGCGTGAGTTCAAATGTGGCCTCCAACACTTGACACTTGCTACTTTCTAGCTGTGTGACCCTGGGCATTGCCTCACCAAAAAAAAAAAAAAAAAAAAAAAAAAAAAAGAAAGAAAAAAAAAAGTATATTTTGATCATCATATGTGGCTCTTTAATGGGATAAGGGTGGAGAGGGAAAGTGATCATCCTTTCAATTATCTAACCAGAATGATCAAGAATATCATTCTATTGAAGGAGAACATAACTAAATTTGGCATTTCCCAAGTAATTCCTACACAATAAAGAAAAAAAATCTGGGTTTTTCCATAGCTGTTATCTGCACGCTTTCATTAGTCCAAAATAGATGGATTCAAACTAAAAATGAATTTATTTATAAATATGCCATATTTATATAAATTACATTAATGGGTTCAAAGAGAAGTTTATTCTGGGTTGAAAGACTTACTAATCGTGGAAGGTTAGATTAGCGTTAAGGAAAATAGTTATTAATGTTGTAAATACTTTCAGAGGAGATCACTTATACCATTAGTTTTACTCAGTTGTTTTGATTTGTTGCCAGAGACTTCTCACGAAGTAGGAAGGATGCATAAATATTGTCATATAAAAACCAAATTTATCAATAAAGTTTTTTGTTGGTATTATTAATAATTAATTGTCAATTAATTGTTAATATTATTAATTATTAACAATTAATTGTTAATATTATTAATTAATTAATTGTTAGTATTATTAACAACTGTTAATCGTATTAAGCATCTAAGCCACTGGTTTTTTCCAACCTTCCCCCCAGCTATCTCTTTGAGCCAGTTCATGCTCCACCTGCTGGTTATGTCAATGAAGTCAACAGTTACAAGCTAGAGGAAGAAGATGGAATCAAATCCCAGAGCAAAGAGAGCCAGGAAATCCTCGCAAGGACAGAAGCCAAAAACAGACTGAACAGTGCGCAGGAGCCTTTCTGGCACCATCGCGGTCCCCCCACCCCGGGGGATCCTCCCGCCATCATGAAGGCCGACCCCACACTCAACGGTGTCGGTTCAGGCACGGCTCCGTCCCCTGGCGTCAGGCCCAGACTGAGCCAGGGACACGAAACCCCTCCTCAGGAGAGTGGTGGTGGGTCTTTGGCCAGTGCCGTGAGCGATGGGGACTCTGACGGACACTCTGCTACAGAAGGTGACCCGGAGGAACGAGCCGCAGAGGAGACTCGGGTCATCTTGAATGGAGACTCCCACACTTCGGGAGAAAGCGCCTGCTCCCCCGGAGGTCACCACACGCTGGAAGGCCAAGACCACATCCTCCAGCTCCCAGTCCCCGACTACCCTCAAGTGGAGGTGCAAGTGGTCAGCCAGAATGCTGAGGAAAGTGGCCATTTTCTGAGCAATCACATCCAACCCAAGCCCATGGACAGAGCAGATTTTGCAGATGGAGACCAGCCGGCAGAGCTGGCCTTTTCTAAAGGGAGAAGCTGGGATTCGTTGCATGAAGCCATTAAAACTGAAGCCTTAACTGTTAATTTTAACAAGGATGTGATGAAGCGTGACCCTGACTGGAGCTCTGAGCAGGAGGATGCTGCCGTGGCAGAAGCCCTTGCAGCCCTAGAAGCTGCCACCGCGGGAGAGGATGGAGAGGAGGGGTACTAGGGAGGACGGCTTACTGTGTCCTCTGGGGAGGAGGGGGCCAGATCCCACAGGTAAGTGAGCCGCTGCCTGGACGGAAAGTGGACATCCGGGAGATGTATTAGTCCCTTCGGCACTCAGGTCATTCAGACGATAAGGCGGTCCGTCAGACTGGGCCCGCCGGAAGCTTCTGGTGACAGTGAGTGCTTGAGGAGAATCACCAGACTTACCTCAGCACTTCGCCCAGTGCTTGGTACTCAGTAGGTGCTTAATAATGGAGTTATTGACCAATCCCCAAATCCCTCACATTTCCAGTAAAATGAAAAGGATCTGTGGTAAACACACTCTTAAAAAAACAAAATCTCAGCACCTTCTCTCCCTCCCACAAAAAACACGGCAAAGTCTCTCCAATGGCCAACTCCTCACCTGGTTTTTATCTGACCAAGGCCGGGCTGGCCTCTTCTAAATCACCCCCTCATGGTCCGAGGGCTAATGCATTCCTTGGGAGTATCTCACGTCTGTCCAGAGTGTGGCTTACTTTCTGGTGGGAACGGGCCCATATATAATCACTGACTGTTGAACTTGTAAAAATTGTCTGGTCTGGAAGGTAAAGCAGAATCAATTCTTGAATAAATGATTAGGTCCCAGTTGGGATGTCTCGGACACCTTGACCTTAACTTTTTTCACATTGCTATACCTCTCGCTTTTAAAAATTGGGGAGGGGCATTCAAAATAATAGTGTTGTATGTTGTTGCCCCCCAAGGGGAGGCCCCAGAGGCCAGAACCCAGTGTAGGGGGTAGAGTTGCAAAATAGCAGAAGACTTGATGTGAGGAAGAGTCTGAAGAGAGCTATAATCAAAAACTGGAAGGGGCCGCTTTGGGAGAGAATAGGATCTGTCACTGGATGTCCACGCAAAAGTGATCCCTTGTTAGCAGAGGGGATTGTTGTTAAGGTGAGGTTGGACCAGATAGTCTTCTAAGGCTGGGGGAGTGTGTGTGTGTGTGTGTGTGTGTGTGTGTGTGTGTGTGTGTGTGTGTGTGTGTGTGTGTGTGACAGAAACAGAGACAGACAGACAGAGAGGGGAAGGGAAGCAGAAAGAGAGAAAGAAGATACAAAGAAAAGGGGACAGAGAGAAAGAAAGAAAAAGATAGAGAAAAGGAGAAGGGAGGAAGGATTCAGAGAGTGAGGAGGAGACAGAAGAAGGGAAGAGAGAGAGAGAGAGAGAGAAAATGTGTGTGTGTGTGTGTGTGTGTGTGTGTGTGTGTGTGTGTGCATCTGTTAGAGTTTGTGGTTCTATTTTAAGTGGGAGGATACAGGTCATTTTCCCCTAGCTATCTAAGTATTGACATTACTGGAAAGTATTAAGAAATGTACCTCGGTAACTAAATTATAGAAAAGTTGCTCTAGAAAAAGCCCTAAAGGGAAGGCAGACCAAGTGAATCTGTTCATACCAGCCCTGGGAAGGAGTCCTTGAATTTCTTTCTTTGCCACTGACCCCTTGCCAGCCCTTTTAAAGAACCTGTGATTGCATGAGCAGCCTACTTTATAAACCTCCAGAGACCCTGATATACCTCACAAGCATTTAGGATAGTAAGCAGAGTTGGGGAAATTTGTGTTCAATAAAAATATAAAACCTTAAAAAGAGCCATGTACTCCCTCCCAAGTCCTGCTGTGGAGAAGATCCATGTTCACATGTGCATCTCAGGCTGTCTGTGCACAGGGCGAGCTGTAACATTAACTTTCCAAGCAGTGCTCCCCCAAAATGGGTGCATGTGTATTTTCCTACTAACCTGCCATGTAGCATAATGCTTAGGGCAGTTCTGTGTATAAAAAATAGACTGAGCTCTGGGGTAGACACTCAGGGATCCTATACTTCCTAGAGCAGGGCCCGCTGAGGACGTTTATGCCAACTGCCAGGTTATGTATGGCAAATAGGGACAGAGTGTGAGCTTTTGTTCTTACTCTAGTCCGGCCCTCCAACAGTCTGAGGGACAGTGAACTGGCCCCTATTTAAAAAGTTTGCGGACCACTGTAGGGGCACAGCATTGTGCTGGGAGCAGGCCGTGGAAGATGAAAAAATGAGCAGCGCTTGCTTTGGAGCCGTTTACAATCTTGTGACTGGATCACTGTTACGGATCACATCCTTTAGTAGATTTAAGAGGCTTAATATCTGAACAGCCAGTAATAAATTCGCATTACCCCCAAAGTTATCCCTTGCAAAACTCCTCACTGCTTGGCTGTTTTGGAGAGAGAAGGGGGAGATGACACACGAGTGTTCAGAAGATCCCATTGACATTCTGAATTTCCTTTCAAGTTTTTAGTTTGGGTTGAATAGAGAGAGGGTTCAGAGGCTACTGCAGACCCCTCCCTCAGGCTCTCGAGGGTCCTACATGATCCCAGTGAGGTAAAAGGGAAACCCAAAGAAAGGAGAGAGAGGAGAAATCATGCTGACTGACTCTCCTTGGCCCAGGTGGCCGGTGGCCAGGCTCCATTAATGTAACCCTTTGTCTGTGGTGCCTTCAAGCAGCCTCCTCCACACCGATAGGAGGATGGCTATTTCTAAGCCAAGTAGGGGAGAGATGGAGAGGAGAAATCCAAAAAAAATTCTTTTTAATATGTCTCCTTAATTCGTGAAGAAGGAAAAGAATACAGAGGAAAACACAATAATGGCATATTTTTCCTATCTCCAGAATGCTTCAGGGGAAGAGAACTGAATTCTGAAGTCCACATGAGAGTAGCTTGGTAATATTTTATAGATTTTCATACCAATCACTACTAAAGAAAGACTAAGATGGCTGAGAATTCAAAACAGGGACTTCAGGATACTCTACCATGTTTCAGTCCCTCGCTCTAATATCTTTGCATGGAACTCAGGATGGCAGAAAAGTTGGCACTCTGTCATACATGATTTTGCAGCAGCTGGATGCACGTGCCAATGAACGTATTTATGTTTGCAAGATGTTTTCAGGTCTTTGAAATCATCCCCATACTCTGAGTAAAGATTTGGTGAGAACACATTAAAAGAAGTAGCATTCAGGGCAGCAAGGTGGTGCAGTGGAGAGAGCACCAGCCCTGATGTCAGGAGGACCTGAGTTCAAACTTGACCTCAGACACTTAATACTTCCTAGCTGTGTGACCCTGGGCAAGTCACTTAACCCCAATGGCCTCAGCAAAAAAAAAAAAGTAGTAGAGTTCCCAGAGATGGTTACTTGGCAAATTACACCATTTGAATGTACATATTCAAGTACAATTATCTTCACACTTAATTTTTGATATATAATGGTCTGTGCATTGTACATAAGTAAACTGGGCTAGATATTTGCAATTTCTTTATATAAAGAAGTTCATTTATCGGGTGAATATAAAAACACAGTTATCTCTTCAGCATTACAACTTTCCCGCTGCAGTTTTGATATATTGCAGGCTGGCATAAGAAATTAAATGGGAGTTTGGGGAAAGTTTTGCAGAAGCCATGCAAAGCCCAGCAAACAGCTCTGAATTATGACCAAATATGTAATCCAAATTTTAAAATAGGATACTGCAAACACCCTACAGCAGAAAAGAAAAAATTCTTCTCTGGTACAAAGAGAGGGCCAAAAAATCTTATGCACATTTTCCAGATCATGAGGGTGCTGCACCCCTGATCACAGGGATGGGGAAGGGATGATTGTGTTTCTGGGTCACTTAGACAAAGTGTTTATTGCTAGCAGAAGCACCCAGGAAAAGTTCCAGGGCATATCCAGAGCAAGATAAAACAAGTGTTCTGAGACAACGACAATCTGAGTGGCTATTTTTTAATGGAGCACATAACATTGCAGATAATAAATTGTTAGGATAACTTGTTTAATTTTTTGTTTTTGCTCCTCCCTGCCACTCTCTCCATCTTAAAAAAAAAATCATATTATCGCATTCTTTAGTCATTAACAGAGCTATGGGCATCAAAAACTAAAATATTCTCCAAAGCGATTCCATGAGGAAGGGTTTCTTCCTTTTCCTCCCTAGTTATCCCAACATCAGGCGATAGCTGAAAGAGTGAAACATATATTCACTCCCCACCATAGTCCTAATTTCCACATTCTAGGTACGTGATGTAGCATATGGGATTTGGGATTAGGATGACCTGTTTTTAATCCTGCTTTACACACTTAGTAATTAGGGATTTTCGGTAAATCACTTATCCACTCCCTGCCTCTGTTTTCTCACCTGTAAATAATGGGAAGGAACCTGATGCCTTCTAGCAGCCCTGCTCTGATTTATGGTCCCATGACTTGAGTTCACCTATCTTGCACAGACTGAACCCTTTACCCTGGTTTTATTCTTAATAAACAATGATTCCTGTTTGTACAGCAATGAGTTGACATGATAAAAATGTGGAACTCCTTTGCTACTCTTTCAGCTACCTTGGAACCTCATTCAGTTGGGCTCCAGTCATGACGACATATGCCATGACTGGAATAGAATTTCCCTTGGCTTCTCAAGTCCTTACTTTGTAAATAATGCAATTTCCTTATGCAAACAAGACCTAGGAGCAACGTACTTTTCAATCAGATAGATGGATGCATTAGCTGTTTGACTATGGGCAAGTCCTCTTTGACTTTCAGTTTCTTATCTCTCAAATGAAGGAATTATTAGAATAATGATGTTGATCTCAGAAAAGCTCCTCTTTCATCCCTGACTTGCTATGATCCTATTACAGAAGAAACATTTTAGCCATTTATATACAATTTATTCTTACCTGTTCATTAAAATAGGTACCCTGAAGGTTTCTAGTAAGCAACTTTGTTTACATAGTTCAAGCTTCTGTATGTACTGGAAAATAATTGTGTGGCCTTGCTTTAAAAACACCATAATTTATAATTTTAACATAATCAGTTGGTTTATTGAATGAGGAGATTTTACTATATCCAGGTAAAACCATTCAGGTAATGAGGAACCGGGAGAGATTGAGTCTGTCTATAAAATAAGACTGTTTATATATTGACAACAAACAACTTGGATCAGGAGACAAAAAACAGTCTGGTCCACTAAGTTCTTAGGGAAACTAGTGTTCGAAGGTTCATTGAAGAAGCTCTATATGTAAGCTCCTTGATTACAAGGATACCTCATTTTTCATCTCTGTATTTCAAGTCCCTTTTTATCTTTGTATTTCTAGTGCCTTACAGACAGTTGGCACTTAATAAATGTTCGTTAACTTGAACTGAGTTTGACTGATTTTTTTAATCACCCTGAACTCAAGTTTCTCTATTATAAAAATATTTATATTTTCATAATATTTTTATATTTAATATATAAAGAATGCTTTATATATTTATAAGATACTTTGTGTTATTTTATTTTACTTTATATATTTATAAGATACTTTGTGTTATTTTATTTTCCCAGCTTCCAGAGGCAAAAACAAACTACATGGGGCAATATTTCTTGACTCCAGCTCATCACTCCCAGTTCATATAGAATGGACGATACTGGGCATTGTAAAACTACATTCATGCGTTTTCAGCATCTTTGTTGAAACTTTCCAGCACCATGGTAACCAAAGCTCCAAGGTTGAATGCAGGCAATAGGAATTAGAGGTGTCTTGCTTAGAATAGCATGGCATAAAATATCATGAACGAGAGATACAAAAACAGCCTGGTCTTTGGTTTCTAAGCCATCTAGAGATCAATGATGGCCATGCTGATAAAAATAGATGGAGACTGACCTTCATCGGGATCTTTTCCCAAACCAGTGATAAAAACGCTTTAATCTCTGTTACTATGAATCGGTTTTTGTTCCAATAACATGTCTTTAAAAAAAGAACAAAGCATCAAAATACCCATCCTGACACTACTTAACTTACAGATGTTTATATACCATGCTGTGGATTCAAGTGTGTGCCTTTGGGACGTACGTGACATTTTCTCAGAAGCATACAGTTTGGAATAATCTAAGTTAAAATCTGACCTAGCGATCAGCATGCAGCCACTGAGTTTTGGTCCAAGTTATTAAATTATTCATCTCAAGCTTGCATTAGAGAGACAAATCCATAACGATAGGAATATTTTGCCCAATTTGTACCTTGTAACCTTTAAAGTTAAACAATAAGGTTCTTTTTCTATAGATTCTCTGCTTTTTAAAATGTCCATAAAACCAATTTAGCTTTTAGCTCGAGAAAGTAATGTAAAGTGGGGGACAAAAATAAAAAAAAAGCCTTAAAGTCAAAAAGTTCTGGCTTCCAACCTTGCCTCTGTTGCATACTGGCTGGATGACCAAGGGCAAGCCACTTAACCTCAAAGGGCCTCAAAAGCTCCATGATATGATAGGAGTTCACAGGATTCTATGAAGGGAGGTTCCATACTGGTTGTTCCCTTTTATTGTCAAGGTCACAAATTTGAACAAAAAAAGTGGGGGGAAATGGGAGCCTTCACTAAAGTCCTGATACCTCATTGTAAAATGAAAATTACTCTTGGCTCAAAAAAGCTGTACCAGCAGAGTCCAATCTCTGACAGCTTTTACCAAGTAGGTATTACCGCCCTGAGCCCAAGGACTTCTATCGAAAGGGAACCCACTACTTCCCAAGGGGGTCCATTTAGCTTTCATATAGTTCTAAAGATATGTAAAGGACATAGGGAAGAATAGGGGAGGCACTAGGTTATAATTTGGGTAATTCTGTTAAACCTGAATGCCAAATTACAACTATTTTTAAAAGGTTCCAGGAATGATCCTGGTGATGATCAGTCCTGGTCAATTCAATGACCTGATTGGCTACAGGGAACGAATTTTTTTAGCCATGGCAGCCCTCAAAGACCATCTACTAAAGTATAAGGGGTTGTGATCAATGTAAGTGGAAGGAATATCCCACATTGACAAAATTATTGATACTGAAGTAAGAAAGAATAGCTTAGTGGGGGCAAGTATGGGGTTTGGAATAGAACTTCATTGATTCAATAACCATTAATTGAGAAGCAGCGGGGATAATGGAGCATTGGATATGCTGCAGGAAACATGGAGCCTTTTTTATAATTGCGTGACAATGGGCAAATCCCCAACCTCTCTTATTTCAGTTGCCTCATCTGTACAACGGAGATAATGAATAGCTAGGATTGTTATGAGGATCATATGAGATAATATGTTGTTTACACCACTTTGGAAAACCCAGCACTATTTAAACATCAGCTATTAAAAGAAGGCAGTGTAGAATGATAGAAAGAGGTCTATAGTTAAAGGAAAGGAGTTTCCATTCAAATCCCAGCTTTAAAACTTAGTAGGTGGGTGATTTTGGACAAAGTCACTTTATTTTTAAAGTGTTCTAACAGGTTTACAAAATAGTAAGGGAGTTCAAGGACAGAGTTATCACTTATTGATGAGAGAATAGTTAACACTTCACAAAATACATGGTGTTTAGGTTAAACATTGGTAGAACAGGAATTGGATAGGTAAAAACTTGAGAGAAGAATTTTAGGGGAAGAAAAGGGCAAAAGCAGAAGCAAAAAGTCAGGAAAGAACAGAGCATGCTGGGAAAATGGGAGGTTAGTGAGTCTTGCTGTGTAGGTCTGAAAGGTGAAGAAATGAGGCACTGGGAGAAAGAAAATCAAAGGACAGAGACATACATAGAATCTGGAAGAAAATCAAGTGAGGGCAATGCAACAGAAATCAAGGGAGGAAAGAATTCATAGAAGTTCAGAATGGTCAGCAACCCAACTGACAAGGAGAAGTCAGAAAAGATGAGAGTAAAACATGGCCGACTTGGAATAGAAGAGTACTTAGCCAGGTAACCCTAGGTATTGATTTGTATCTTACATGATGTTGCCACTTGTATTTGAAATGACTGTCCATTTGTTTGGTGTGGTGGTCCCTTGAATAGGGAGTCAAAGGTTTCATCTACCAACTTGGGATGTAGTGACGTGACATTAGGATTATCACATTATTAGCAGCCAAATAGGGAGCAAACACATAAATATCACTTTATTTAGTGATACCTAAAGGATTCTTTTAAGGAAAAACAAAGGGTTTTTTTTCAATGATCAGGAGGAAAACATATTACTACTTATTTTAATGAGTCTTTTTAATACTAATTAATGAATCGAACAATGAAGATGAAAATTTAACCAATCATGAATAATTATATGTTTCTATGACTCCTATTTATCATCATTATTATTGGTAGGTATAGTTCTTGAAATTCCTTGATACACTAAGCGTAAGCCTTATTTTACTTCTTATTGGTCAAAACAAATTCTTAGAATTTCCTCTACAAAGAAATGCATGTAAGGGATAGCAAATATGTTTAATATAAGAAAGATATCTTCAGATAATCAATAAACTAATGGAAGAAGACCTTTGGTGTGTCATGCATTGGGCTGCATGTGCTAAAAGAAAAAAAGTCCTTAATAAATCATTTGATGAAATAAAAAATTATTTTCCATATGTATCTTATGTGGAGAATATCTGAATAACAGGCAATTTAAGTGGAGGATAAAGTCTTTGTCATTAGCCATAAAAACATTTATATTTTAGGGCAATGATACTGTTTTTCTATAACCTGAGTTATTAATATTTTTATTTATGTCATGGACCTCTTCTCCAAATAATGTATTTAAATGCATAAAAGAAAACACAAAAGATTATAAACAAGATCAATTATGCTGAAAGAACTCATAAAATCATTTTTAAGATTAAGTTGACAGACCTCAAGCTGAGACCTTCTAGTTTAGGTAATATATTCTTGTAAGAATAATTGATCACTCCTCAAGAGTTTTTACCACATCCATTATCATCCTCCTGACCCAGGAGTATGGTTAGATATTTCCTTATTGTTAAAATTGTAATTACTCTCATGAAGTTATCAATTATCTCTGAGTCTTCTTCAATTCATCAAAAATTACTTATCTGATAAACTAAAGCAACTTCTTCTTCCATAAGCAGTTGTTCACATCTTTCTATCAAAACCCCTAATCTCCTAGACTTAAAGAAGCATCAAAGTTTCTGAATATACAGTACAATACAACAAATAAGTGTAGTGTTTTCAGTGTGAGAAAGCTCAGTCAATGCTATCAGCTGAATGTTACAACCAAGAAGTTGTGGATAATTTATCATCACTTCTGGAACAATGGCCCAACCTTTCAGTTCACTCAGGATGCCAATAAAAGCCACTTCTCAAGAAGTCCATCTTCTTTGTCAGGTGATTAAAACTCTTCTCTCCAGCAAAGAGTTCTCTTCCTTTTCTTTTTCCCTTTCTTCTTACATTTCCTCTCCTTGGCCATGATCAGGAAGTCCCAAAAAGAGTGTGACAACCACCTTTTAACCCTTTTCCAGGCTCTTTCATCCTGGATTGCGGCTGACTCATTTGTGCCCAACCTGCACTCATGTTAGCAGATCATGTTGACTCCCCAGAGCAGCAGCCACGTGGTGACCAATTGTTCTTGGAGTCTTAGGGGGGTGCAAAGGAGAAAATAAACATTCACCATCATTCCTGAGTTCTCACTAGTTTACTACCCATTTATTTAAACCAATCTTCATGAAATTACCTCAGATATTAAACATTTATTAAATGAGAAGGGAAAAAGCAAAAATAATCATAACATTTAATAAACAGAAGACAAAGGCAGGAATGATCAAAACATAATGGTCCAGCCATGAACATGGTTCACGGCCTCCCACCAAGCCACACTATGTCCATAAAGGACACAGATTTAAAATCTAACAAGGAAACTCATGAATGGACAAATCCACCACATGCTGGAGGTAACTTCATAGCTCTGAACTACCAGACAGAATGTGATCCCTATAGGGAACATGTGTCATGCATCCACTGGTGAAAGGTAGCTCCCTTTAATTCTAGCTAAGATATTTAGGTTTTACTTTTTCTGAGCTTTGAGGGGTTTCCCCTTTCAAGTCATAGAGCATTGGAGGCCAGCCTTGGAGCAGTTCTGCCTCCCATTATAGATGGGACAACAGATCAAGATGGGCTTTCCCAAGCAAACTACTTTGTCAAGAGTCAGACACTACTGAAAACAACTCAACATTATCATGGTGGGTCACTTAAGTTGTTCACCTCAATTTCCTCATCTGTACAATGGGGACATTAATGTAGGGCTGTTTTAAGGTTCAGGTGAGATTGTCATAAAAAATAGTTATAAAAATACTCATCTATCAATGATTCAGAAGCTTTACCTTCAAGTACTCAGTCTTAAGAGTAAATAAATTTTTAAAAAAAGTACAATTCAGAAAAAAAAAAATCAATTCCTTCGATCCAGGATGAAGTCAGCTTTTACTAACTAGTTCAGTACAAGCTGTTACTAACCCTGTTTTTAAGGACTCCGTGTGATTCCAAGTCATGTTCCAAAGGTGAAATAAATACAAATTTAAAACTAAAACGAAGTCAGAAAAAGCAGTCGAAATTATTCTGGAGCAGTTTAAGAAATAGGCTACCTGATCTATAATTTCATTGGTGCAGTTAGACATCCTAAGCCCACCTGGGGGTCACTCAGGAGGCCTCCTAGTCAGGATAGCCTGATACACACACACACATACACAGTGACAGACATAGGCCATTCCGAGGCCCTTTCAAGCATGGTGGGACCACTCAGAGCCTGGGGCTCTGCTCTGCAGGCAGTCTTGAAGAATGCCATGATGGGGCATTTGAGGACCTTAAACTGAAATAATTCAGAAAAGCAAACCAAAAAGACTTTAATTATTCTTTTATTTTTAACTCTGCTTTGGTAGTACAAAAGTCTTAAGGTACAAACCATACAGTTAAAAATAGATTTGACACACAAAATGATGAAAAATTGCCTTTACAAACTTTACACAGGATAACAATAGTTAGTGTCATTCTATAAGCTTGCGTCGGGAATTCCTTCCCCTCCAGGAGGAAGGCAAATAAAAGCTCCTGTAAACATCCGTTGCTTCGGAACACTTGAGAATTCTCATTGGATACAAGAAACCAACACAAATGTTTACATGATTGATGTATGGGATGCAAAACTTTTGGCATAATTGTAAAATAATCAAACCCAAAACAAAAAACGCTCATGTTAGAAAACTTTAAAACGTGCTTTTCATTGGAATATAATTTTAGATAATAGTCTATTTTCTTCTCCACTGTATTGCTAAAAAGTACTCTGAACTGAATAAAATTCTTAAAGCTTTTGAAATGCCTTACATTTTGATTCTTCTCCATACTGGAATGTAATATTTTAAACCATTAATAATTAATGATGATTTTTAACTTAACAAAACTAATACTTTAAAATCTGAACCTAAAAAAATATTTACACTATCAAAAAAAATCCTTTAATTTTCTGGAACTCAGGAAGATTTATTAATCCTCTGAGAATATGTACTCACATACAGATTTAACTTTCAGATTTATTAGAAAATTGACAAATTTTGGATGGAACTTGGTTTACTGAAATAGGAAACTCCCTATATCAATGCAGATCTGTATGTCTTCTACAACTTATAGTCTTAAGAGAGTGAGTGGGAGCACTAAGAGATAAAATGCCTCTTTTGATCAAAGAGCTAATATGTACAAGAGGGTAAAACTCGAACAAGGCCTTCCTAAGGCCAAAACCAGCTCTTTATCCACTGCACCATACTGCCTTGAATAAGAAGAAAAAAAAATGGAGGCAAAATTAAAGCTACCAGTCATCTTTATGGCTAAGTCTAGGGAAAAAATGATATTTACAGTAATACTTAAGAGCCCTTTGACACAGAAATGTTCTTTTGGGACGATTGATAGATTTGTTTTCTTTTAAAATTATTTTAAGGAGGGTGATAGAGATCTGAAAACATTGAGCCTAAATGACAAAACTCAAAATAATGAAAGGTTTTGTCTGGTGTATTCCATCACTGTTCTTCTCACACTGTCTTGCCCTTGCCTGCCATCAAACACATTTGCAAGGTTTTAAAAGCAGCATCCCATGAATGCTCATTAACACCCAATGGCCATTATCTACACCATGAAGAGAGCTGGGAAGAAGTTCCAGTCCATCTTGCACTGGAGGTTTGTTTGGGCTTTAGACCATCAAAACAATAACATTTTCTTCAATGGACTCGAAGCCATTTTGTAATCATTAAAACGGGATTATTGTCAAATTGATGTCATTCCTAAAAAGAAGTCACTGGTAATCTAGGGATGAGACATGATTACAATGAAGGTGGGAGGAGAGAACGACATCACCGCCTATCATTTCTGTGCCATGAAACTGGTAGCTTGCACTGTCCCTCCCCCCCAGACAGAAAATAAAAGATGAAAAAATGGAGAGACAAAAAAGCATAATTTCCAACTGTACATTAATATCCCCACTGTACATACATGTTACCGAAACAAGAAAACTCGAGTTATGTACACAAAAGCAAAGGAAGAGACAATTAAGTTAAAATACAATCAACTCTTGCCTTTCTCGAAACCCACTTTCCATAAGACGTGAGGGACAAAACCGGTTACAGAACTGACACACACACAGAACCTGGCATTTAGTACGGCAACGGTGTTCTGTTTTAGTTTTAGACACACAGCCAGGGCAGAAATGGTACAAAAGGTTTAAGAAAATATTTCCTTGAGCAAATGGCTTTGCACATCACTTAAGTTTTCAGTCTCTTTGAAATTTCTTTGAATAAAACTCCTCCTGAAAGAGAAAAAGAATATGACTTCAAACGCAACGTCGTTGTCTGGCCAGTGACCAAAGTAAGTAGTATGACATATCAACCATCTTTCCACATTTAAACACTCCCCATGACCACAACCAACGACCCCCACAATCACACCCCCCCTTCTCTGACAGAGAGCAATGTTTCCTTGCTTCCATATCAAGCTCCCTGCTTACATCCTACATGGACCTCATCAAGGCGGGTTCACCTAAAACAGACTTTTTTTTTTCCCATGGATCTCTTTGGCGGTCTAGTGAGGTTTAGCAAGCCTCACGTAGTTGAACATATAGTTGTTGGCTTATTGTTTCCTCCATTAGAAAGTTATCTCTTGTGTAAATGTTTACACATAGTGGATTTAACATACTGGATTACCTGCCGTCTAGGGGAAGAGGTGGGAGGAAGGAGGGGAAAATTTGGAACACAAGACTATGCAAGGGTCAATGTTGAAAAATTATCCATGCATGTGTTTTGAAAATAAAAAGCTTTTTTTTAAAAAAAAGAAAAAAATAATCTCCTTGAGGGCAGGGACCCCATTTGAAGCTCTCTTTGTATCCCTTATGTTTACATGGAGCACATGGTCACCATTTAATTTATATGTTTCCAATAGAACCTTGTATAATACAGTATATTAACGTAACAATTGGACTCAGTTGGAAGTTATATTTATAAACTATAGTGGAATAAGTGTTTAATGAATACTTGTTGACTATTGTTTTCAGATATATTCGCTTTCATATTATCTTTCCACATGGCGTGTAGTTGGGTTTGTTGCCATGCCAGTGTACATACCTGCTGTCTCTTGAGGATAATTTACTGTTCATCAGCCCACTCCCAACTAATGCCCAAGTTGGAAAAATTAAACCGAAGCTTCCTTACATGGAAAATGCTTAAGTCGGGCACCAGTCTAGATGTTTACTTTTTATTACACATCCAATGTAATGAGGCTGCTAAAAAGCAAATGTATGGGTACTAAAACAGGCAAGTCTATGAAGTAAGAAGAGGGAGCTCACAATGGTAATCACTCACCTCAGGGAAGGGGACTTTTTAAACATTTATTGACAATGTTTTAATCATAAAAAGGGGACCAAAAAAAAAAATCCTGTGATCCCAATTCTGAATTAAACACATAAAACTGTTTAACTGATCAACTCAAGTCAGGAAGAATTTGTTGAGTACTTAGTATATGTAAGGCACTGTGTTAAGTGCTAGTATTTTTAAAAAATGAAACAATAAAAGTACCTCTACTTACAAAGAGCTCATATCCTTCTAGAAACGACATATGTTTTGATACAGTGATTTCACTCTAGAACTAGGTTTCTTGGCTGGAAGTGGATGTGACAAGGGGATAATGGACTTGATCTCTAAGCCTGAAATCTTGTGATCCTTCCACAATGAAAAAGAACTATTTAAATTGTCTGTGCCTAGTAGAAGCTTGTATCACACAGTTATTAACACAGCACTTGGACTTGATTAGAAGTCATATTTATAAAGTTATAGTTGAATAAATGAATGAGAAAGCAATTACTAAGCACTAATGATGTGCAAAGCCCTGTGCTAAGAACCCAAGACTACAAAAAGAAAAACCTAACAGTCCTTGTTCTCATGCAGGCCACAGTTGCACAGGACTAGGAAAAAATGTAGGCAGCACCTGATGGATGCTGGGAGAATGTCAAATGCTGCTAAAAAGAGAAGAAAAGAAAATTTTAAAAAATCTTGGGGACACAAACTTAAGAGATTATTTAATATGATGGGGTAGTAGAAAAGGAAGCGCATAAGAAGGTTTTCAAAATGTCTAAATATGATGTCAGAATACTGTAACATACTCTACTGTATACACTCAAATTAACTGGCTTTTCAGGTTGACAAAGAGACATAATATTGAGGGCTAAAAAATACTTTAAGGATTAAGGCTATTTTCTTGCACAACATGACAAATAAGGAAATATGTTTAAAAGAAGTGCAATTTAACCTATATCAGATTGTTTGCTTTCTTGGAGAGGAAGAAAGAAGAAAAATCTGGAACACAAAGTCTAACCAAAATCAATGTTGAAAACTATCTTTATGTGTATGTGGAAAATTCAACTACTATTGACAATGGCGAAGTGGATAGAGCACCAGCCCTGAAGTCAGGAGGACCTGAGTTCAAATCCGACCTCAGATACTTAACACTTCCTAGCTGTGTGACCCTGGGCAAGTCACTTAACCCCAATTGCCTCAGCTAAACAAACAAACAAACGAATGAATGAATAATTAAAATAAAACACTATTGACAGTGAAAACAAATTAAATCTAAATCATCCCTTCCAACCCTACCATCCACACTCCTCTTAGCCAGATGCTTCTAAGCCCAGTTCCACATTTTAATGGCAATACACAGTAGCAGTGATAACAATATTAAATTTATATAGAGCTTTGAAGTTTGTAAAATACTTTACATTTCATTAGATCCTCACAAACACCCTAGGAGGTAAATGCCATTATTATAAAAAAGTATAGATAAAGAAACTGAGGTTGAGATAGGTTAAGTGCAGGGACCCGTACACATTAAGTGTCAGAGACTGGGTTGAAAACAAGATCCTCTAGACCCTAACGCCAGACATGTTCTTACTAAAATATGTTGTTATAGATTATAGATTATAAAGAAGGATGTCTTATTTGTATTTTGGCAAATGTTGCTGCAAATTACATATCAATAATTTACAAATTGCAGCTAGGTAGTACCATAGTGCAGTGGAGTTAGTCTTTTTTAGTTCAAATCCCATCTCAGACAAGTCACAATTCTGTTTGCCTCAGTTTCCTCATCTGTAAAATGAGTTGGAGAAGAAAATGGCACCCCCCTCCAGTATTTTTGCCAAGAAAATCCCAAATGGAGTCATGAAGAGTTGGACATGAGTCAGCAAATAGGAATTAAACACTTACTCTGTGCCAGTCAGTGTGCTAAGCACATTGTTAACAGTTATGGTTTTAATAAAGAATTCTGCTTTTGTAGAAAAGAATGAGTTGACTCAATCCTATCCAGTCTATTCTCTATTCCTGTGAAAAGTCTACCCATTTTGGTGACAAAACAATGCAGTCAACAAAAAGCCAGCATGGTGGCAACTACCCTAATCAAAGGGTAGGAAGCAGTGTCTGAAGAGCTAACTTTGTAACTTCAACCCTGTAAAGTTGGGGAAAAGATCACACAGACGTATCCAAGGAAAGTTTTTCCTTTGTAAATTGTCGACCTAGGTAAAATAATAATAATGCTAACATATAGTGCTTTAAGCTTGCAACATGCTTCTACAAATATCATCTCATTTTATCCTCACAACCACCAAAACAGCTGATGTGATCTTGTAATTGTTTTGCTATTCAGTCATGTTTGATTCGTTTGTAATCTCATTGGGTTTTCTTGGCAGAGGTTTGCCATTTTCCCCTCTCCATCTCATTGACAGAAAAGGAAACTGAGGTGAGAAGAGTTAAGTGACATGCCCAAGACCACACAGCAAGTATCTGATCTGGATTTGAAGTCAAATCTTTCTGACTCCTGGCTCCATGCATTGTACCAATTACATCAAAACAGAGAGCCCTGAACGAGGTGACTGGGACAGTGAAAGGACTCCATTATCAGGTCCTATTAGGATCAAAGGCGCTGAGGGTATCTAGCTGGGACAATAGGAGACTCTATGGACAGGATAATGGTTTTTAAATATTTGAAGAGCTAGTGTATAGCAGAGGTTTTCCTTTGTTCTGCTTGGCCCCAGACAGCAGACAGAACTGGAAACAGTGAGTGGAAAGGAGTGGAAAGGTTTAAAATAAGGTCAGGGAGTAGGGAGAGATTCCCCAACAATTAGAGTTGTCCAAAAAAATAATGGATAACCTTAGGAAAGACCAGCTTCTCCCTTCCCTAGGAGTCTCCAAGTAAAGACTGGCTGACCATTTCTTTGGGGGTTGGGAAATAAAATGATAGATTAAATGAGATGATATATACAAAAACTCAGCAAACCTTACAAATTATAAATGCACAAGGGCAGCTAGGTGGTGCAGTGGATAGAGTTTCAGTCCTAAAGTCAGGAGGACCTGAGTTCAAATCTGGCTTAGCTGTGTGACCTTGGGCAAATCACTTAACCCCAACTGCCTCACCAATATATCTATATCTATCTATCTATCTATCTATCTATATATATATATATATATATATATATATATATACACACACACACACACATATATATAGACAGATAAAATGTGTGTCTGTGTATGTAAATGTACAATATAAATGTCAGTGGGCATTTTTGTTATCAAGGAATTCTAATTCATGAATAGACTGGACAAAAGAGCTTATGAGGCCATTTTCTTTAAATCCTTCCCCAAAGCTCTTTTAAAAATCTTTGTTCCAAAATGTATCTATTCAGTTATAAGCAGGACTCGTACTCAGAACGCAACGTCTTTTCTCAATTATAATTTGATAGCTTAGAGAGTTTGTAGTGGTACACAAGCTATTAAATAAAATACCATCAGAAGACACAGATTCCCAACTGCACATATTTTGAGGGTAGAATGAAAACATCTTTTTGAAATATTTATTCTTTTCACTTTTCTTCAGCACAAGTATTAAAGTTAGATTTGACTGATTTAATTATAGAATCTATGTGTTATTATATTGAGATCACTTTTCTGTGAGCAATAACAAATAAACATCAAGATTAAATTTTAAGTACAAAAGAAAAAATAAGGCCTTAAACAATTACAGGTTTTTCCATTTTCAACTGAAAGGCTAAAAAATAAATTAAGTGTTTTTTAAACCTCACTTTGCAACCTTATTATAAGGTTTTGAGGATGATAAGAATAGGAAGAAGAAATCAAAACTATCAATAATCATAGAGAAAAATGCTATAAATCACTAGTAGTTCAAGAAAATGCAAATTAAAACAACTCTGGTGATATTTCATACCTATTGGCTACCATGACAAAAAAAGGGAAAGACAAATGCAAGAGGGGATGTAGAAAAACAGATATACAAATGCGCTGTTGGTAGAGTTGTGAACTGGTCCAATCATTCTGTAGAACAATTTAAAACAATACCCAAAGGGCTATAAAACTGCACATAACTTTTGACTCAATAATACTATTAGGTCTCTATCCCAAAGGGATCAAAGAGAATTGGAAAAGATCTATATGTTAAAAAAAACATCTTAGTAGCTCTTTTTATAGTGGCAAAGAATTGGAAATTATGGGAATGGTAATCAATTGAGGAATGGCTAAATAAGTTGTCACATGTGATGCTCTGAGAAATGTGAAGAGTTTCAGAAAAACTTGGGAAGACTTAGATGAACTGGCACAAAGTGAAATAAGCAGAAGCAGGAGAATATTGTACACAATAATAGCAATACTATAAAATGCGAAAGACTTAGCCACTCTGATCAAGACAATTCCAAGGGATCCATAATGAAAAATGTTATCCAACTCCAGAGAGAACTGATAGACTCAGAATATAGAAACTGAAGTACATTCTTGACACTTTATTTTTTTCTTGTTTTTTCCTAATATAGAAATATGTCACATGACTTCATATATATAACAGATAGATTATTGCTAGCTTTCTCAGTGGGTGGAAGAATGATAGAGGGAAAAAGACTGAAAATATATTTTTAAGTCAATCTTTTATAATACCCACTAAACACTGCCTTATTTTTATATTTAAAAAAAAAGTCAAAGTGAGTAAAATAAAAACCCCTTTCATTTAATCTAAGAAAAGGCTAACAGAGGAAAAAAAGAGATAAATGCAAAAAAGTGCTCACAATGTCAAAAATCAGTCAACAGAGAGGGAGTGGTCCAAAGAAGAGTCCCCTGGGCTTGGAAGATATGTGGAAGCAAAAATAGGGTGTGTTTCTTTGTTTTCTTTTGGACAGTTGTGCTTTTTAAATAACAACCCTGCTGTGGAACAAAATACTCTTGACCTCTCAAGATCTAGAAATGCTAACTTGGATGAAATCTTTTTAAAGACAGATTTGGTATTGATCTAATATCTTCCCTGTGGCTATAGAAAGGCAGTAAATTATTCAGAGAAGAATAAGGGCTACAGATCAGCTCTTAGAGCTAGAATGGAGTCAGATCCAATCCAATTTTCTCACTGTGCAGTGAGTCCAGAGTTTATGTGACTTGTCTAAGATCAGGCACTAAATTAATACCAGAAACAGGCCTCACACCCAGTTTCTTCCATTCCTGGTGATAATTTTTATTATACTTTATTGCCTCTTTAACTTAATAATAACAAATAATTTCTATCTCTAGAACAAAATAAAAACAAAAATAAGGATGGTTAAACATCTGCAATAAACAAAGCACCATATGATGCACTAAAGACACAAAGAGAAAATGAAAGGCAATAAC
Source organism: Sminthopsis crassicaudata (assembly GCF_048593235.1). NCBI lineage: Eukaryota > Metazoa > Chordata > Mammalia > Dasyuromorphia > Dasyuridae > Sminthopsis > Sminthopsis crassicaudata. The sequence goes on from NC_133622.1 coordinate 28,223,028, forward strand.
TGCTCATAAGTTTACATTCACTTGCCCTATAAATAGGCAATAATTACTAGGTTTTATAGAGGTGCTTTAAAGTTTACAAATTGCTTCATGAGTATTCTCTTCCTTCATCCTCCCAATAACCCTGGACTGATAAATATTTTTATCCCCAAGTTACAAAAAAGGGAAACTAAGGTTCAGTGACTTGGTCACAGAGCTTAGAAATGGAACTTGATCCCAATTCTCTTCCTGATCCCAAGTACAGGATTCTAATGTGTGTGTGTTGGGGGGGGGGGGTGAGCTCTGGGTAATATCTATAATTTGTTGAATTAAGCTCATTGAAAAAAAGAAAGTAGCACTTTCAATTCTCCTTAGTTATTTAAGAGACACTGGAAGACACTGGCCCAGGACCGCCCAACGTGAAGGTCCCCCATCAGAAAAGGTGCTGTACCCATGAGCTAAGCAGAATTGAATTACTTGCGGAAAGATGCGCAAAGTTAGAGAGTCCACCCCAAATGTTCGTAGGGACTATTTGTGTCCTACTTGTGGCAGAGCACTCTGAGCTCATATTGGTCTGATCAGCCACAGTTGGACACACTGGAACTCAACTCTAACATAGTGATGTTGTTTTGGTCCTCTTTGAGAATGAAGGACAACAACTGATAAGATAATTAAGCATAAAATATATTAAAAATCCTAATTGTTCAACAAATAAAACTTCTTGAGTTTCAAGGTTTGGAGAATTTCAAGTAATCTGTTTAAAATTTACATGACTAAATTATCCAACATCTTAGTTGGTTCCTTCCAGCTAAGTTTGTGATTATAAACAGCTGGGAGATTTTCTATTTCCTGAACTTAAATACTAAACAAATTGGACATTTTCATAAACATAATAGAACAAGAAAAAGAGAATCACACATAAAACTATATGTATTATTTACAGCTTGCTTTTATTTTGAAATATATAATCAATTTACCATGTAACTTTGCAAATTAGTCCTGCTTGTTTGTGGTACTTTCTAGCCTACTTTAGGTTCAGTTCCATTAGTAAGTTCAACTAGTAAGATTTTTTTGAACATATTGAATAGCCTGGGTGAACCTATGACTAAGAATAACTTAATGACTCACTGGACCCAAGGGACTCCATTCACTTATCTTCCATGAACTGGCACTTCTTAAAAGAATTGTGAAGATTTATATCATAATATAAACAAGGAAAAATGGTTCAGAGGATTAAAAAGAAATTTCACAAAACATTAAGGCTGGAAAAGAAGTTAGAAATCATTTAATCGAGGTCTCATTTTACAGAAGAGAAACTTGAGACCCAATTAAGTTGGGCATCAAGGGGTAGGTAGGAATTCAATGGCAGAAAGTGCATTCAAGGCTTTGAACATGAAGAGCGTGAACATAAGCAGACAAAGCACTGAGCTCAAGAGCGTATCTAACAGCCTGGAGCACCGAGCACATGCAAGTAGGTGGAAATGGTAGTATGCCACCAGATTGTAGGGTCTTTGAATGCCAGAATAAGCTTGAATTTTACTAAGTGGGCCAATGGGAACTGTATACTGTAGAGTTCTGAGCAGAAGAATAAGAAGTCCGATTCTAGTCAAAAATTTTGGACGTGGCCAATGTGGGAATTTGTTCTGCTTGCCCACGCAAATTAGATACAAGGGTTTTGCTTTTCTTTTGTCTATGTGGGTGGGTGGGGAGAGAGGGGGGGGATGCCGTTAACTGGGAAAAAGTTAATTTAAATCAAAAGACTGGATTGGGGAGGAAGAGAATGGAAAGCTGCCACATGTTAGAAACTCATGTACAACCTCATCTCCCCAAAACAGGAAAGGACTTTTGAAGGGATGGGGGAAACAAACTGCCAAGTGAGAAAATTAAATATTTCTTCAGGAGTAATTACTGTCAACTTCAGATCTGGGGCATCCCATTCATTTTCTTCTTTATCCCCACGCCCAAAGCTGGTTCCCAGAGTCCACACCTTTACCCCTGAAGGTCTGTCTCTCTCTCCACTGGGTACAGGTCTTATGTCTCATTTTTGGTTGAGAAGAAAATGAGTTTTATTTTAAAAGGATGTTTTAGTTTAGCTAAAATATGGCATTCATATATAGAAATAAATTTATATAAAGGAGAGCTGGCACTATGAAAATCAACATGTAAAAACTAATATAAAGCTAAATAGTTTACCTTCCCTTGGCATTTGGGAGCTGCTCAAGAAAAAAATGACAACCAAATCTTCTAAAATAATTAAATGATGGGGTGGGGTGGGGGTGGGGGAAGGAAGATGATAAATGAGATGATAATTATCATTTTTTAAAAAAAAACTTATTTTATATCTTTTTATGTAATTATTTTTTAATTTATTTTTTATTTTGCTAAAAATGATTGTGGAACTTATTGTTGTTTTTAATGAATCTCATTGCTTTAAAAATCAGGGGCAGTTAAGTGGCACAGTGGATAAAGCATCAGTCCTAGAGAAAGGAGGAGTTCAAATCCAGTCACAGACACTAGACACTAGCTATGTGACCCTGGGCCAGAAAAACAAAAACAAAATCCCACAAATCAGGCTTTTCCCTGGATTTTGTCATGTCACAATCTATTGTCTTTGCACTCATGCAAGTCTTAGCCACACCGCTGAGTGAGTGCTCCTGGACAAGCATTCACCATTTCCATTTCCAATTACAAAATACATCCCAAAATCACACAAGGGACATGAAAATTAAGGAAGTGATTCCAGCAGGGAGAAGGACACAGAGGAGGAGAAAGTCAGGAAAGGCCTTACCCTTACCAGGGGCTTCTCTGAAGGACCTCCCCTTCACCTAGCCTTACATGCAATTATCATAATAAGAACAAGTTAGCAGGAAACAAGCTTTTGTTTCCAATGATTAAAGTGTTTCCTTAAGGATCTCCCTAATCTACTAATGTTACAGAGAGAGACAGAGACAGAGAAGGGGCAGACACAGACAGACAGACCAAAAAAAACAGAGAAACACAGAGACAGGGAGACAAAGACACAGAGAAAGAAACAGAGACAGACAGATAGAGACAAAGACAGACAAACAGAGACAGAAATCCACAAAGAGAGACAGAGACAGACAGAGTGGGGAAGAGACAGATAAACAGAAAGTATGAAAATTAAAACTTAAAAACACCTGAACACAAAGAAGCACAAACATGCTGCAAAGAGTAATGAACAGTGGCAAGAAGGAAGAGAAAGGAAAACCAGAAGCAGAATGTCACAGCAAAGAGAGACTGAAAAACCTGCCACAGGTTTAAAAGAAAGGAGAATGACTTTCCTTATTCTACAAGCAGGGAATTAAGACACAAAAAGCAAATCCAGAAAAGGGGTATGATTCAAGAATAGAAGGATACAGTTTCATAAGTTATCTTCGTTTCTCAAAAGTCTAGTCTTTCCCCCAAAGAGTTACGTGAACATAGTTTCCTAAATAAATACAAGAATCTTACACACACACATATAATTTTCTCAAGGACACAAACAGCATAAAGTGAATGATATCAATTAATACCTAATTCATTAAACTTTGGCCAAAGGTACCTCAGCATGGTCAAGATCCGGGATCTTAGCAAAAGGTAATTTGCTAAGGATTCTTCTCTGAGAAACGCATAGTGGATGTAAGCCAATTGCAACATAGTTCCGACTTCACTCACAAGACCTAATGCAAAAGAACTCATCGGGCACATTCACCTTCGCAAAAAATAAATAAGAAGGTAGGCTAATCATTCCCTGAGATAGGTGATCCAGGGGTTTTCATTCAAAAGATCAGCAAGAAGGTTTGCAATGTTGTGGGCGATCCACTAGAGAGACTTGCTAGCAGAACACAAACAAGAACTAATCAAGAAGAAAAGGTGGGATATACTGGATTCTGCACTAGGAGATCCTGACAGGCTATCCATCTATTAAAGTGCTACAGAAAATCATTAAAAAATTCAACAAGATTAATTTAACATGCATTTAAAGAGCTTTGATTTTATTAATATAAGTACTATTATAAAATGGGAAATACCGAAGGAATCTGTGACATGTTTCTAAACAATGATATATGTTCCTAATTTTTTTTTTAATTGGAAGACAACTAAGTTACTTAATGGATAAAAGGAATTCAATTCAATGTGGAAGGACAAAAGCTTAGTCTTCATGAAAGAATCAAAAAACATTTCCAAAGGATTAAAGAAATCTTAGTTTCACTGACAAAATAAATGAGGTAGATAGCAACTTAGATGTGGCTACAAAAAGGAACCACAGCCAAGAGGGACACAAAAATAAATCCTTTGCAGAATCCTGGTTCTATCAACCATTATTATTAAATATTAAATTAATATTAAATTATTATTAACATTAAACTTGATTTGGGTAGCTTATTTAAAATATTACATACACATATGTGGGTGTATATGTGTATATATGTGTGTATTCAAAAAGGAACCAAAGACTAAGCATTGATTTCTCACTTCAAGAACAAACATTTAAGCTAAATATCTATCGTATCATACAATGGAAAGCTTTGGATCCCTATTCAAAGGACGTGGGTCCCAGTACTTCCTTGGATACTTATTATGCAAATAATTAATTTGATCTCCTTAACTCTCAGTTTCCTCATCTATAAAATGAAAGAGCTAGACTAGATCTGTGTGTTCCAAAGAATCAGGGAGGGGGGAGTGGTCCCTGATCCTTTCAGAGAGTTTACAAATTCAAAATTAGTTTTTTATTTCTAATCTTTTTTCTACTCTATAATTATAATTCTAATCTTTATTTCTAATCTATAAATATTACCCACATAAGCAAAAACCTTTTGGACAGATCCTCGATAACATTAAACAGTATAAAGAAACTGAGAATCAAAGTTTGAGAACTGAACTACATGAGCTTGGAAGTCGGTTCCTGTTCTAGTACAAACTATGCACAAAGCCCTTTTCAAGACAGTGGGCAAAAGCCAAATTTGTCTCTGTTTTCATAAATTTTCTTAGAGAAATCTTAAATAGCCTTCTGGTGGGCTTGCCTGACACAAATCTGTCTCCACTTGAATCCTCCTTCAATTCCACCATCACAGTAATTTTTCCAAAGTACAGATTCCACCATGTCATCCCCTCCTGAATAAACTCCATGGCACTCCATCACCTTCAAGATCAAATACAAAATCCTCAATTTAGCTTTCTAAACTTAGTCCACTTTTGTGTACCTAGAACTTAACAGAGTGCCTCACACATAGTAGGTGCTTAATTAATGCTTATTACTAGTTAATCTGGAATAGTTTAGATACAAAAAGAAGCAAAAGACAGTTCTTTCCTTCAAGGAGTTTACAATCTAATGAGGGAGACAACAAAAAAACTAAATGTGTGTGTGTGTGTATTTCTGTGTATGTTTATACACACAAACATCCACAAAAACATATACACACCAGCTACGTTCAGGAAAAAATGAGCAATACTTAAGAAAGGGAAATGCTAGAATTAAGAAAAAAAAAAAAAAAAAAAAGCTTCCTATAGGATGCAGGATTAGGGATTTGATGGAAGCCAGGGAAGGTATTAAGTAGAAATGAGGAGGGAGAACATGGCAGGCATGGGGGCAGAAAGAGAAAATAATTTTGAAGTTGAGAGATGGAAAATCTCATTTGTGGAACATTGAGGAGACTGGTATTTCACTGGATTGCAGAATTAAGATGTAAGACTGGTAAGATAGGGGCAGCCAGGTGGCGCAGTGGATAGAGCACCAGCCCTGAAGTCAGGAGGACCTGAGTTCAAATCTGACCTCAGACATTTAACACTGCCTGGCTGTGTGACCCTGGGCAAGTCACTTAACCCCAATTGCCTCAGGGGAAAAAAAAAGATTGATAAGGTAGAATGGGCTGGTTTATCCCCTTGCTCCTCTAAGTTACGGTATTCTCCTCACCATTCTAGGCCACAGATGAAATAATAGGCCCCTAGATCATCTCAAGTCCCCTTTGTCAAGCCTTCCCTGGAGATGCCAGCCCAATTTTCTCTCTCCTTCCTCAATATTTCCTACATTTACTGGCACACATGTTGTATGTCCACCTCTCATTTCCAGTAGAATGGACAATCCCTAAAGACAGGGACTGTTTTATTTTCATCTTTATATCACAAGGGCCTTTCATGTAACAGACAATTAATAATGAAGTGAATTAAATCATCAATGTTCAGTTTTCTCCACTCCTATAAGAACAGATACATAAAACATCAATCTATTCCTAGACTAAGAAATGATCAATTCTCTTTATATCTCTGGAAGGTTGATGAAGTTTTAATTGTTTCAAATTCTATTATACGGCATCTTTCACTCTTCCTTTTTAAAAAATATACTAGATGTCAAGAGGGAAAGTTGTGGACAAATGACATCTTGACCAATTACCACATCCACGTCACTCCTTCCACATTTCCCTGACAAAACATTTTACAAGATTTCTCAATAGACTTTGAGAGACTTCTCAAAAGATTCTCAATAGATCAGCAGTTCATGTGGTCTGTCATCAAGTAGCTTTGCACTAATAATTCATTTGTATTCTCCCCCATTTACCAGGAGAGAAAACACACACAGAAATAAATTTACACAAAATAAACCCAAGCATGTTAAGCGCTCATGTTGTTATACAAGAAGATACTCCTGGCGGTGTGCTCACATGTGCCCCCCACGCACCCGTCGGCTGGCCGTGACCAAACCCACCTCCTATTCCGTGCCGCTTCGCTCCCTTTTCACAGGAGTCACGGGGACCTCGCCGTTGACACTTTCTGTGCCGCTCATGGACATCAGACTTCTCCGCTCCTTGGCATTCGCCTTGTGCTCTACTTTCGTAACTCTAAACCTGAGGAGGGAAGAGGAGCTCTGGTTGGTTTGGTTTTCCTAAAACACAAAGGTGTCAATACCTCAGAAACACAAGAGAGTGCGTCCAAAAGAAATTAAAAGTTAAATAGCCACTGGAAATTCTCCAAAGTGGAAAAACACAAGAGGGTAAACTCGGTCACCCATCAGTCCCTGAAACTTCCCAGCCTGAATCCTGCAGAGACCACATTATTTTTTGTGAATATTCTCCACTGTGGGCATTCACATATTAATAAGCAACAAGTTTGCAGACGACTTGTTTTTTAAGTACTTAATTTAGTACTTAAGTACTGAGTCTTTAAGTATGAAACCAAACTGATAAGTGTTTGCTGGAGCAATACTGTACTTAAGACATTCCCAATCTTCCTTCCCCTCCCAGTCATATTTCCTATTCTAGACTTTAACACCCCAACCCAGCTGCCTTCTCTCCCTGGGATGTGCCTCAGTGCCAGGGTTCTTGTTAACCAGGAACTTCTCTCCACCATGTCAGCCCTCTTCTTCAGGGACTTCTTCATCAGGGCCACCATTTGGGGGACAGGCCCAGGCCAGTCATATTTCACTCTCTGTCTAGCTATGCTTTGGGATTCTCCAGACTTTGCCATCATGATCCATGAGGGTATCTTCTCCATTCCTATCCCCCATTTCCCTTTGATGAGTCTTCCCTCATTAGAACACAAGCTCTTTTAGGGAAAGAACCTTTTTTGTTTTTATTTGTAATAAGTGCTTAATAAAACGCTGGTTGCCTACTAACTGGATTCTAGAGAAAGTGGTAAGGCTGATATACATCCAAACCTCAATTTTAGTCAAAAGTGTGTGGTGGTAACGGTTGTTTTAAATTATGGAAGGATACTGAATTAGGTCAATATTCTTTAAGGGAGAATAACAAAAGATTAAGGAAGGAGTTTAAATATGTAACATCATTTATGCTAGTACATTACTATATTATTAATATTGCTATGACATATGCTATATTTGTCATTGCTCAGTTTTTTTTTCAATCCTTTCTGACTTTTTGTTACCTGACTTGGGTTTTCTTGTCAAAGAAAACTAAAGTGAGTTGCCATTTCCTTCTCCTGCTCCTTTTATAGAGGCAAACGAGGTTAAGTGACTTGCGCAGGTTCACACACCTAGGAAGTGTCTGAGGCCAGATTTGAATTCAGAAAGATGTCTTCCTCAATCAAGATCCAGCACTCTACTTACTGTGCCACCTAGCTGCCCAAATGCTATTGTATATTAATATTAATATATCATTTTAATCATGTACATGAATATAATCATATTACTTCATATAATTTTAACATGAAAATATGTATTAGTATTTTGTGAAGTAAAAATACATGTAATATTAATGTGTATTAAAGTAATATAATTTATAATTATATAGTATAATTATATATCTTATATAAAATAATCTATAATGTAAAGTACATAAAGTCTTCCCTAACAGCTCTTTCATATTCCCAAACTAATTGTACTTCTACCTTTCTAAAATATTCTTTGACCTGAACTCTCTCCATCCAAAATGAAATTATCACTTATACGGAAGACGGCTTTCAGGAAGAATGAGAAAAAGCTGTTGCAATTTTCTCTGTGGGTCAAATGATTGGCTTTTTGTGTGTGGCTAACCGCAAGAGCACCACAAAGTAACAAAACTTAAAAGCTCAGTCACCAACATCAGAAGGTCCCCCCAGCTCTGAGCTGGGCCATTTGAAAGAATGTGGCCTCTCTAGTATATAGAAGCTTTACCTTTCATCATATCCTAAGATTATTTTTTTTAAGTAAATAAAAGGCATTGTCTCTGCAAAGCTACAGGTTTCTACCACTTCTAACATGTTCATGAATAGGAGGGTTTAGCAAAAGCTACTGCACCTCTGCAGCTCTAAAATCGTCTCTCCTGTGGCCACAAAGAGTAAAGCCCAATGAGATGAAGAGAACCTTAGGAAGAGAGCTCCTGCATAAAACTACCAGAGCAACAAGGGCAGGACAGTGCACAGAGTGCCAGACTTGGAGGGAAGAACACTCATTTCCCTGAGTTCAAATCTAGCCTCAGAGGATTATCTTGAACAAGTTACTTAACCCTGTTTGCCTCAGTTTCCCCATCTGTAAAATGATGTGGAAAAGGAAATGGCAAACCAGTCCGTATCTTTGCCAAGAAAACCCCAAATGGGGTCAAGAAGACTTGGACACAACTGAAAAACAATTGAATAACAACAAAATTAACAAGATGACTGTTATTAACAATTTTGGACTAGTAAGCATTTTAATATTCAAAAATATGTCTTATGGAAGAAAGAGAAGGAGAGAGGGAAAGAGAACAAGACAGAGGAAAAAGAGAGGATGGGAATTTTTAAAAAAAATAGAATTTAGAAATCTTATAAAAGAAATCCCCAGGGAAAATAAAGGGGTTTATATAAGCTACCTGAAACTGGTAAACACTTAAATAAAACCATTTTCCATATTTAAACCCCATTCATATTTCATTGGTCCCATTCTCTTCCATCAATCAGTTTGGGGCTGATTTTCCTTTTTCCACCTCTTGAAACACAACTCAAAGTACTTCCCATTACACTTCATGTCCTTACCACACACAGGTTAATGGGAGTGGCCAAATGCAAGCTGTTGCCTAGTGAGAATCTCCTTTCCCTCATCATCGTAAATGCTTCTTTTACAAGTGCCTGATTATATGTAGTAATTTGTACAATAATTTGCTGGGCAGTACAGGAAGATAATTGCTATACTCACATCTGTATTTTTGTTTACAAACATCCTATCCAACTTCAGTCTACTGAATTTCTACCCATCAAACACCATCTCCTTAATGGTGTCCTCATTAATAATGACATTTCCTTTCACACCTAATATGATTATCATGTGATATCATATATCATAATCACCTTATCCTGGTAAAATATCAAATTCTACAATAACACGTTTTTAAAATCAAAGCTGAAATAAATTTAAGCATTTTGTGTTAAACACTCAAGAATCTGTCTCCCTGACAGGTTTGAATATCCCTCACCTCGAATTATTTTTAAACACCTTTCAAGCTTCCTATGCCTTTGAGTGCTACCCAGGGTGTTACAGTACCAAAGTGACCTTGATCTGGCTTCCCATCCCAGAGTCCTTTGAACTTTCTTCTTTATATTTCATGAAGATTTGAGAATTCAGTTCAGTTTTCATCTTTCTGACAGATGTTCAGGGGCCTTTAGGTCATGAGTTGGCTTTTATTATCAACACTGAAGCCAACAAATAGGAACCATGAATTGTACAATTGCCTTGAACCAGAAATGCTCAGATCGGAAATGGACGGCTATCTAGTTGACGTTAAATTTTGCCATCAAATACAGAAACTTTAACCTCCTTTGCTTCTCTCAAAATCAGTGAAAAAGCCCTTTTATAATACATCTTATTGAGAACTTGAAGGGCTCACCATTTCAGAGCACCCTTCATTGCCTTTTCTTTGTTGAATTGCAAGGAGGTGAAAAAAGTCCATAAATGCTATTCAAATATCTCTCTCTTTTCTAGCAGCAGGCTAACATCAGAGCCAAATATCACTGAACATAAGGAATTTTAATCTTACAGGATGGAAAAGTAAGCAATGAATTCACATGGGCTGACGATGACAGTATTGCGCTATCTGCTCTAGTGAAATGTAAAATTCCCACCCAGAAGTCCCAACCCAGAGCCTCAAGCTTGTCCTAGAGGGGAGTCCTTTTGTGGCTATCTTCTACCAGCCTATTTACTGCCAAGATGGAGTTTTTCATTATTGTAAGAGGTTGGCGAGGGGGAAAAAAGAAATCGTCAAAAGCATGGATGAGCACAGAGTATGGATGATGAAGGAATGTAACAGATTCATGAATACAGGCCAATTCCAAATGATCAAAATCAGAAGTAAAATATAGGAGACGCTTCTTGCCTGCCAACAGAAAGAACGGTCACTTCTCCTTGTCGTCGGCTTCTTCCTTCTTTAGATTTGCTGCTTGGTTTTATGAAGTGCCACCGCTTATGTCTGCAACGCTGACATACATCTCTTTCCACTGCCCCTCCAACGGTATGGAGATGGTGGCCACACATATGCTTTCCTGGAGTACCGCCTGGGGACAAGGGGCCCGGACTCACTGGAGGGCTGCCCGGAGTGCTGGGAGTCAGAGGACTGGCGGAGGGGGAATCAAATTGGGAAAAATCTCATGTCAGTTCAGGAGCAGATTTACACACAAATGAGAAAAAAAAAACCAAAAACCTACCTCAGTGATCTAAACTTGCTTTGTAAATTGTACTTGGAGCACAAGGGTTTCAGTACACATTCATTACATTTCACTTTCCCTAAAAAACATAAGGCTTTTTCTCCCTCACAGAGGTTTCAATACACATTTGTTCACATTTTGCTTTCTCTAAAAAACACAAGCCTTTTTCTCCCTCATGGAATCTAACATGTTATCATGAAATCATCTGAAAATTTAAAAATTGGCTCACTAGATGATATTCTGTTTGACTTGAAAGGGTAATTTTCTTCATTTTTAATACACTCACTGGTGGAACCTATAGGATACTATTTTGTAATAACTGTTGAGTTTTTGCCTTAACTTGAGCATAGATACCTAAAAACATATGCCCTTGTGGCTAGATAAAACCAAATCCTCATTTGACATGTCTTAAGAGAGGACTGGATCCTTTTCTTCATTCATTCATTCCTTCCTCCCTTCCTCCCTCTTTCTCATTCCTTTCCTTCCTTCCTTCCTCCCTTCCTTCCTCTTTTCTTCCCTTTCATATTCCTTTCTTCCTTATTTTTTTTTCTGAGAAAAAATAAAGTTCCAAAATTAAGCATCCAAATCCCTGTAGCAATAAATGTGTAACAAGAGGGAGAAGGAAGTTATTCATCCCGACTTCATGGAAATCTTGCCAGTTTGTTATCCTCTCCCATACCTCCCAACAAAAGTAAATTAGAAGGATTTGGCAATCTAATTGGTGTGCCATTTTCTTCTGGGTTAATTGTCATTAAACACATTACCATGAGCCAACCCTCACAAACAAAGGAGGTTGCCACTTATCTGTTAACTCTTACTAGGAAGGATGGAAGGAGATTGGGGGAAAGAGTTGTTACAGCATTTCACTTAAGTCTTAAGGAAAGAAGGATCATAATGGGGACAAACACATGTCTATCTGCTTGGGAGAGAGAGAGAGAAATATATGTGTATGTATGTGTGCATACACGCACACACACACACACACACACACACACACACTTTTCTCTGTCTCTGTCTCTTTCTCTCTCTCTCTCTCACACACACACACATAGGAAAACTTGCTATATGACTTTTATCTGAGTTATATTTTTACTGCCCATTTGAATTTCAAGTGCTATTTTCTTTAAAGAGATGTTTTTAATAGCCTTCTTCTGGGGAAAATGATAGTAAAAATATCACACATAGATTTTTAGCAATTTCTGTAAAAATTTATTCAGAGATATAATATTCAAGAGCCACAGTCTAAAATGAATGTTATTGAAGTAATGTTTCACATGTAATAAATATCTCCTAAATAGGCATATTAAGGACTATCTTTATACCTGCTATGAACAATACTTAAGATAAAGACCATTACAAAAGAAAAGTAGCAAACTTTGACTCATTACATTTGAGTAATTAAATGAAAAGACTTCTTTTAAAGCAAAAAAAAAAAGTCTCACCTTTCAGGATCACATACACTGTTATCTGCCACCATGGCCTTTAAAACATCAGCATTTGCTACAAAAAAAAGTAGAATGGTAATTATATTTAACCATATGAAATGCACAATCATAAAATTTTAGATCTAGAGAGTATTTTACGGATGTTCTGATCTAGCCTCCTAGTCTTACAGATGAAAAGATTAAACTCTGATTTTCAAAAGGTTACAAAGCAAGTAATTAGCAGATTTGACCAACAAAGCCTTCAAAAATTACATGAGAAGTTAATAGCAAGCAAAGAGCATCTAGCCTAAAGAGAAATACATTTCCCGTTAATTTAAAAAAAAAAAAACACATCAATATTTGTCCTTCATGTTCAAGGATTAATACTCATTTTAACAGATGGATATTCTTCCCCACTGCCTATATATATATATAAATATATATATATATAATTTCTTGCTACTTTTGACCCTCTGCCCTCTCCTCCAGCTATCTTCCTCCATCTCGCTTTCTATCTCCCTGCCTAGAAGTTGTCTGCATTTATTGCCTCCAATCCCTCACATCTCACTCATTTCTAAATCCCTTGTAATTTGACTTCTACATTCAATATTCAATTGAAACTGTTATGCCCAAAGCTAATGTTTAAGTCCAATAGCCTTTCCTGAATCCTCATTCTTGAGGTCCCGACACTGTTGCCCACTCCATTTTCTATACATGTTCTCCTCTTTGAATTCCATGACACCTTTTCATTGTTTTGCCTGTCTGAGCCCTCCTTCTCATCCACTTTGATGGATCACCAACCATGTCTTACTCCCTAGGCATGGTTAAAGTCCAGTCATTCAAGTGTGTAAACTTGAATTAAACTTGAATTGTTTACAAGTTTACAAAGATCTTCATCTCTTTACTTTCTCACTTCCCCATATCTAATCAGTTGTCAAATACTTACCAATTTTATCTTCTAACATGTCTCAAATCTCTTTTCTTCTCTACATGTCTATAGCCACCATCTTAGTTCAACTCTTTATCATTTCTACTCTAGAGTACTGAAATACAACCTTTTTAATAGTCTCTCTGCTTCCAATTTTTCCTTCTCTAATAAATACTCCATACTACTGCTAAATAAACCTTCCAAATATAGAGATCTGATCATGTCACTCTACGACTCAAGAAGCTTCAGCAACTCCTTTGCTTCTAGAACACAGAAAGCTTCTCAAACTTGTTGGAGTCAAGATTCCTTTGTACTCTTAAAATTTTCTGAGAACTCCCAAAAAGCATTTATCTATGTGAGTCATATTTATTGATATTTCATTGTATATAAATTAAGACCACATTAAATACCTTGATCCACAATGACAAATCATAATTCCAAAAAACTCATAAAAAATGTTTTCTCTAAAAATAGATAGCTGGTGGGCTCAAGAGTACAGATTGAAGCATATTTTTCTTCCTTCCTTTCCTTTCTTGGACATGACTAAATTGGAATTGATTTTGCCTAATTTTACCTATTTGTAATGGATTTTATTTTTCTTGCCTCCTCAACACTAAGAGGTAGGGGGAGAGAAAATGAGGAGAGAATGAAGAAAAGGAAATAAAGTAAAATTATGTGTGTTTGTTTTTAATTTAAGGAAGATTATTTCCTTGCATTACCATGTTAATGATAAAGCTATATCAATTCCCTTTTACTGATGAGAAAACCAAGGGTCAAAAAACCAGTCACACAGCTTATACATAGAGAAGGTAGAATTTGAACCTAAACTTTCCAGTTTTCAAGTTTAAAATTTCATCCACTACACCATACTCCCTCTAAAATTTTTTCACATTTATAATTTATACTTTTGTGAATCTATTAGTTTTTATATATTATAGTGGTCTGACTTCCCATGATTTGCCAGAAATTCCTGCTAAATATTCTACTTGTTTGTCCTAAAAGCAGTTCCAAAAAAGGAGAGGTCCCTACATGCTATCGAAGGCAGTTATTACTCTTCTCAGGAAAGCAAACAAGGTACTCTCTACCTTAGAATCCAAATGTCCATCAGTCCTACAGCTAGGGTCTCTATACCAGAGCTCTTGAAATGATTCAAAAACATTTAAAAATATATTTTGATAATTTTTCAATAATTTTCTTTGTGATCTTATGGATTTTATTTTATACATTGAAAACCATTATACTGAGAAGGGTCAGACTACCAAAGAGGTCCATGATATGCAAAAGCTAATATGCAATAAAACAAAATACCCAAAGCTTCTAGAAATGCCTTTGCTAAATCTAACATGGGAAACCTTCAGAAAGTTGCACCGGTTACCTTGGATGAGAAAAATTCAACATAAATGCTTTGTTTACTATCATAAACATCAATATCTTAAACAACACACTAATTAATCTGCTTTGACATTCCTATTTACTACATTTCCTTCATCTCCCAAAGAACTTACTTATAGCTGATGATCATCTGTAACTGACTTCCTTTAAATCATTATTCCCTTGCTAACTGGAGCATACAGGAAATGGATGAAAGAATGGAATTTGGAGGCCTGAAAAAAGCTTCAATTAGAAGAAATTTCCAGGAAAATATGTCCTTCCTCCCCCGACTTCCGTCTACTTTTCCCTGAACAACACTCATCTGTATCTGAGGGAGAAAACTGAAGTTATCACCAGTACTTTTCCCCCAGGTCATTCATTGAAGAGGCAAAATTTCTATCATCTTTGATAGCCTTTCCTCAAAAGTCTAGTTACTCACGTCTCTACATACCTGTGCAGAATGAGTCATGGGAACCTTAGTTACATTATTAGAAACAATCATCTTGATAACTTTTGGAAAGAGTTACCCAATTACATAACTATTTAGAAAGTTTTCCTTTGTGACAGAGTTTAATCCAATAATTTCATTAGGATAGGAAATGTCTAAGAGAGAAAAATCCCTCTACTAATGCAAATAAGCATGTATATTATCTGCAATTCATGATCTTAAAAAAAGTGCCTCAAGCACTGAGAAGTTAAATAATTTTCCCAGGGTCATACAGTCACCATGAATCAGAGACTGGATTAGACCTGAGTCAGGCCTTCTTGGCCCCAAGTCTGGCTCTCTTTTCACTCTACTAATTTGTAGCCTGAATTTAAAATTCTGAACCCCAAAGCAGAAGCTGCCTAGAAAGTCCCTTTCCTTTTGTAAATAATCACGGCCTGCCAGCTGAGTATTTGCATCTCTACCTTGGCACCTTCTACCTTGGCAGACAATCCAAGTCCCTTAGCATACCCAAACTCCAGCAGCAACAGCCATTTCCTGATCTCCCTACCAGAAAAGGAAATTAGCAGCAGAACCCAAGAGACAACAATTCTAATAACTGGGGAGTGAGGTGGTATTCTGTTTAGTCAAATCCAAGGAATTATAGATTAATAATTTGTGGAGCAGCTGCTAAAAGTCTATCCCATAAAAGACAGCTTGCCCAGACAAATCAAAATTAAGTTGCAACAGCCAGGAGGTGATTAATATATGAATAAGAACATCATTAAAAGTACATTAGTATCAAAACTTAACCTTCATTCCACCAGTGATACAAAAAGGATTTCAGGGAAAAGAACAAAGACGAATATCAACTAAAAAAAAATTACCATCAGTTAGGTCAGTAGAGTTGGCTGTAAGATAAAGATATTTTCCCTACTATTGTTCTCAACAAAATGATGAGCAAGTGGATTCCAGAAAAACCTGGCAAGACTTACAAGAACTGATGTTCAGTGAAGTGAACAGAACCAAGAGAATTCTCTCAACAGTATTGTTGTTGCGCAGTGATCAACCAAGATAGACTCAGCTCTTCTCAGAAATACAATGATCCAAGACAATTCCAAAAGACTAGTGATGGAAAACACTATGTACATCCAGAAAAAGAACTACAGAGTCGAAATGCAGACCAAAGCATACTATTTTCACTTTTATTTATTTGATTTTTTTTTTCTTTCTTGTGGTTTTTCCCTTTTCTGATTCTTTCACAACATGACTAATGCAGAAATATGTTTAGTATGATTACACTTGTATAGCTTATACTTGATTGATTACTGTCTATCTTGGGAAGAGGAAAGGAAGGGAGGGAGAGAAAAATTTGGAAATCCAATCTTACAAAAATGAATGCTGAAAATTATGTAATTGGAAAAAAAATAAAATAAGGTTTGAAAAGAAATCAAATTGAACACGTGATTTAAAAAAAAAAAAAAAAGCACACACACAAAAGATATTTTTCCATGAAGTCAGAAAGGATCTTGACTTCAAAATCAAAGCTACTGTGGGCTAAAGATAAGCAGATAAGCATCGTGTGGGAATTTTCTATAAAATGAGGGTGTTTGGACAGTGGTGGATATTTCCTATGTGTAAATTGCATGGGATTTATTGAGTGGACTTTCAGACAATAGAAAAATGAACTTTTTCCAATATCAAGTGAATCCTTCCTCAATATCTATATATTTGTACACAGCAGCAATATTTGGTGATGACAAGGCTTAGGATGGCAAGGTAAGGTGGCTTGGAAAAAGTCAAATAGAATGAAACTGGGGAAGGATATCAGCTAAAGAATGACCCAGTTATAGCCACAAGAAGTGACAGCAAAAGAAGAGATAGAAAAAAAATTATCAAAAGTAAACCCAAGAACCCTAAAAGCACAGTATTCTAAGACTGTTTCAGTACCAAGAGAGCAGGAGCCCCTAAGAGCATCACTGATGTACATAATGCATTTAATCCCTATATAAACAAGAAAAGATTAAGCCAGGATTTATATGTGATGGTTAAGACAGACTTTGTTTTTTGATTCACTTGTTTTTCATTCTTCATGATTTCATTTGGGGTTTTCTTGACGAAGATACTGGAGTGGTTTGCCTTTTCCTTCTCTGGTTCATTTTAGGAAACTGAGGTAAATAAGGGTTAAGTGCCTTGCCTAATGTCAAAAAGCTAGTAAGTGTCTGAGGTGATATTTGGTTTTGTTTTTTTATTATTAAAGCTTTTTATTTACAAAGCACATGCATGGGTAATTTTCCCAACACTGACCCCTACCAAACCTTTTGTTCCAAAATTTCCCCTCCCCTAGCTGGCAGGTAGTCCAATACATGTTAAATATGTTGAAATACATGTTAGATTCAGTATATGTACACATGTTTATACAGTTAGCTTGTTGAACAAGAAAAATCAGATCAAAAAGGAAGAGAAAGAAAGCATCATGCAAGCAAATAACAACAGAGAGAGTGAGAATGCTATGTTGTGTTCCACACTCAGTTCCCACAGTCTGAGATGATATTTGAACTCAGCTCCTCCTGAGTACAGGGCTAGCACACTATCCCACATCCGATTGTCCCAGCCTGCTAGAGTAGAAAAAACACTCAACTTGGGATCAGTCTTTATATTCCCAGCACCTAGCACAGTGCCTGGCACATAATAGGTAACACCCATAAAGTAATATTTTGGGCAAGACAATTTCTCTGAGCCTGAGAATCCCAATCTATAAAATGTGAAGAATAACCTACCCAACAGGTTAGTGTGATAATAACACAGCAACAAGTTAAAACAATTTCTAACCATGAATACTATGGACTATTATTATTACAGACTCATATCATTAATGCTCCCAACATCCTTCCACTATACTACACTCCCTCTCAAGTAAAAATAATAATAATGGCAGTGTTGAAACAAGCATTTTTGCTTTTTTATTCTATTATAAGTTCCATATACTTTTTTGTTCTATTATGCAAATTATTGTTTAGTAACCATGTTATCTAAGTTTTATTATAATATAAGCTTAGGAAGGTAGGGGAAAGGTAAGATCCATTTAAAAATATTTCAATCCAAAATGCTCACATTTCCCTCCCAGAACTTTTGGTGCTTATAAACAGAAGCTTTGGTTAACTGAATATTTCTTTAGGTGAAATGGTTCATTCCTGCATAAAGTAAATTAACTCAATTGTTATCTTTACCCAGAAAAAAAGAAAAAAGGCTGACTACGCAGTTGCTACTTCAATTGGTATTAATATTACCAAAGGTATTCACAAGTTTAGGCCTTATAAAAAATTTGTTCTGAAGATTTTTTTATACTCTCAGAGGTTTTAAATACTACTAGCATATTACCAAATATGTTATGTTATCAAAATTAGCATACCTTCATTTTTCATGATGTAATGGACAATCTGTCCAACAGTATCACTATTCTCATTTATGCTGTCATTCAATTCTGAAAGAAAAAAGGAAACAACATTTTAGCAAATTACCTGCACTCTCTACAATTCTGAAATTTCTTAAATTCACTCTTAAATTAAAGGATTAAAAAAGATCCATTGAAAAAAGTCAAGGAGATACCCAATGGAGTAAGTAAAGTAGTGAGGAAATCTGAGTTTTTAAATTTGTCTTGGATTTGTCAGCAATGTGGTATTCAGATAGTTCCTCAGATTATTCTGTGATAAAATAAAATAATTATCACTATTTGTTTCTGAATTTCTCCTTAACTGCTTATCCATATTTTAAAATGTGCCCTATTGAAAAAAATTTTGCCTTGAGAACTCAACATGTCCTAAACTAAATTCATTATCTTTCTACCCAAACTCCTCTTTTGCCTTCCCTATTGATACTAAAGGTACCACTATCCACTCAATAATAATAACAACAAAACAACAAATCTACGGTACAAATTATGTACCAGATGCTATCCTAAGCACTTTATGATTACTATTTCATTTATCCTCACAATGACCTTAGGATATATGTGCTATTATTAAAATCACTTTACAGATGAGGAAACTGAGGCAAACTTAAGTAACTCAACCAGAATTACAAAGCCACTATAGCTTGAATTGGAACTCATCTTCCTCTGGGTACAGCGCTCTAGCCAATGAACCACCTAGATCCCAATCACCTAAGATATGTCATTGAAAACCCTTCACTTGTACACTCTCCCCCCGCCATAGCCCATCTGTTGCCAGGGCCTTAGTAATATGTCTCCCTTGTAACCCCCTCTTTCCCCTGACACTGCCTTCACCTCCCCACACCTGAACAACCAGCCTGCTGGTGAGTCTGCTGCCAAAGCTCTCTCCCTACTCCACTCCATCCTTGCCTTGGCTGTCAAAGTAAACTTCCTAAGCCATGCATCTGATCGTCCACACACACCTCAGTAAGCTCCAGTCTTACTGTACAGTTTTTCTGCATTTTGTGGCAGAGATGGGGGTCACCCTGGATGAGGGGGTCCCCAGAGCAAAGTGCAAGGACCTTGTCCCCGTCTCCAACAGCTGAAGCTCTATGACCATGAAATGTCCTCTTGTTTCTTGGTTCTTCCCCAAAATCCCCTCACGGCCACTGGACTGGAGCTAATGCCCCTGAATCCTGCTTCCACTGAGCATCTCCTCTGTCTTTTCAGTTGTCAAAGTCCTTACCTCTCCATGGCTCTGTCAGCCTCCTCTTGGCTCCCTACTTATTCCCAAATAAGGGATCAGTCTTTTCCATCAAGGTTAGCTCCTCCCAAGAGGGCCTTATCTCTTCTCGAGATCTTCTCCCATATCTCCACTCTAGCCTCCTAGGCCCTCAGACATGCCCCATATGAAATGAGAGGCTGATGGTTTCAGAGCTACCTTCTGACTTGGAATGGCCAAAGGTCCAAGAAAGTCAATGGACATTTCAGTCCTTCCAGTCAGAGACTTCCAGCTGTTGGGAGTGGGAACAAGTCCTTTTGTTTCCCCAGGGCTGAAACCCAGTGCTTGGCACTTCAGAGATACTCAATAAATGTTTTTAGAATGACTGGCCTAATGGCTTTTTAAAACAATACCTTCATGAATTTATTCTAAGCAATTTTTTTAAAAAGTTGCATCATTCTCCCCATTTCCACATAAGACTTTAGGGGAAAGGAAGGAAGGAAGGAAGCTAATTAAATAATCCCCTAGCTTTGTACTCCAATTCCGGGCTTGCCATTCCAATTCAAATGTTACTCTTTTGTTTTCTAATTGGACAACAATCATTTCTGGACTACTGTGTTCTCAAAAAACTCTTGGAGCCATTTGAAAGCATCTCCAAACAGCCCAAATGACTGTAATTTTCATTTGGCCACCATTCTCAAAATCATTTCCCATGTTCTTTTTAAACGTATCTGTCCATTTTCGGAGCTAACTAAAGGAAGTATGACTTCTATTCAATGCACAGAGCTACAGTAGGTGAGAGAAACGGCTGGCAGTCAGCTCTGTTCTACCTTCAAAAATAAGAGCTTCTCTCTCCTGTAAATCACTCATTTGTAATAGTGACCCACGTAACAAATGACAGCATCTTAGAAACCTCAAAACCCTCTTTGCCTCGGATCTGCCAAGAATGAATGAGTGCATCTGCTGTCTCCTTCTGGGGAAAGGCACAAATTAGCCTTCATAGAAAAGAGACTTCAGGACAGAAATCCTCACACAGCTAAGCAGCAGAGAGGATGCTCGCTCGCTAAGAGGAAGTGCGGTTTTCTGTTTACAAACACTATCTGAGGTTTGCTCATAAGTTTTCATATGACTCATTATGCAGTGAGCCTTTAAAGGGCAGTGGGGGTGGGAAAAAATAACAACTCAGTCAGCTGACCAAGAAAGAGCTAGCCTGCCCCCTCCCAACGACTGGCTCACCCATGACTTCTGCCAAGGGGCTCCTTCTGCCAAAACAAGGAAAGGGACTGTCTCTGTTTACCCTCAAAGTCAGATTTCAATATCTATTCTGAGCTACAGGAAGATACATTCTTCCCCTAAAGTTTTAGCCTTTCTGCTAAATAAAAAAGGAGGAAAAAAATAAGACATTTAAAGGGGTTATTCATTCACCAGATTTCTATAGATATATGGATCTCCACTGGTTTTCATTATTTCACAATCTTATCTTGTATACAAATACTGTAGACATCCAAGTTTGCTTCTTTTTAAGAATCTGTAATTGAGATCATTTCACAGCAAAAAAAAAAAAAAAAAAGACAACCATGGAGTTGAGGTCTATAAATATCATCCTTGATCTTTTGACTAATACGGATATTCATTAAAAAGTACATTTCTGCATTGAAATATATGAAATACTCACATGAAGCAAGTGAGAAATTAAGATATAGGTGAGAGTGATTTTTTTTTTTATAAGTCTCTAAATCAAGATTTCTTAACCTTTTTTTTCCTTTTCTGAGGCTGGGGTTAAGTGACTTGCCAGAGTCTCACAGCTAGGAAGTGTTAAGTGTCTGAGACCAGATTTGAACTCAGGTCCTCCTGAATTCAAGGCTGGTGCTCTATCCACTGCGCCACCTAGCTGCCCCAAGATTTTTTAACCTTGTTAGTAAACTTTAAAAAAAAATTTATATCTGTATTTCAATATGAATTTGGCTTTCTTTAATATCCCAATATATTTTGCTTTAGGTATCTAATCTGAGTAAGGGACCCAGGTTTCCTCCAAAGGAGTCCATCACACACACACACACACACACACACACACACACACACACACACACACACACACACACTCACAATTAAGAACTCCTGTTCTAAATACTCCTGGCCCAAGATTGTCTTTCTAACAGGTCAAAAAGGATGGGAATTCACATGAGTATTGATTGAAGAACTGGGGATGGTTAGCCCAGAACAGAGAAGACACAGAAAGGATATAACAGTTGTTTTCAAATATTTATAGCTGTCACATGGAAGAGAAAAGAAAAGAAACTTGTTCCCTTAGCCCCAGGTGGCAGAGCTGGGAACAATGGAGTGGAAGTTACACAAGCAGATTTCATTTATCCCTCTAAAAATTAGTAAGTGACCAAGGAATAAGGATGTTATTAGTGTAGGGGGTGACGGTGAGGAAGAATTCCTCCTTGTAAAAAACCAGTTACTTACCTATCTTTTCAACCTTTTCCTCAGCCTCTTGTTCAGCTTCTGTTGTACACCGATAGCCCTTCTTCTTAAGTAGATGGCATATAAAGACTCCCAAAAGTCCCATGATAAAGAAAACTGGAACTAGTACGATGGCGACATATTCTGGGTGACCATTCCCACTGTTCGTAGGAGATGGTGTCGTCCCTCCACTTGAAGAAGCTAAAAAAGATTAAGTGGAATAGGAATAAACATGAAATCCTGAGTTTTGTTGTTGTTTTTTAATCAATCTCACAAGGGTAGCAAATAGAAAGCAGGCTATATGGAAATGACCAGAAAGTCTTAAATGGACTCTGGGGTGCATGCATTGACCAAAAATGGGAATACAATCTGAAGCTTCATCTTACAAAAGTACAACAAACAGAATGAGGAAAGGTCTGCTTCCATTGTACTTGATCCACCCTGACCATATCCCATGAGGACATCGACAAGACAGAAAGCATCCAGCAGGGGGATCAGGTTGAGAAGACCACAAATCTATATCACCTGGGGTGAGTTTAAACACCAGAACCATCTGGACTTCCTCTAAACCATATTATTTCTCAGGCAGTTTTCAATTTACAAAGAGGTTGTTCTCCAAAAATATTGCTTATTGTCTCAGGGAGGATGGAAGTAGGATGGGTGGAAGCAAATTTGGGACTCAAAAAAATTTTTTAAATGAACATTTTAAATTGTCTTTACATATAAATGGGGAAATATTTTTAAGTCCCTTCATTCTTACTCCAGTGCTCCATTCATCATACCAATTTACCAATAAAATTGAGATATGAAAGAAAGAAGACAGAAGAGGATGATAAAAACCATCTGAGGTGGGGAGGAGAGGAACACTTTTCACAGCATCTCTACTATATATCCTTTTGATTCTCTTTCTTCTCTCTCTCCCCACTTACCATCCTCTCATCCAGATGAAAATAATGAGAGGTTGTTTGATAACAAGATTGGTTATTTGATTAGTTAGTTTTCTGTCTTGCTCTCATTGAAAAGAGATGAATGATGAGTGCCCCAACATTAAGGGTAAAGATATAAGGAATAAAAGAGAAGAGAGGACTAGAGTGATTTGAATATTCTTTCTTCTCCTCTCTCCCCACTTAGGGAGATGGAAAGTATAGGGAAGAAAGGAAAATTAAGGAGGAATTTCAGTATCAAGATGCTACATTTTCCCCCTCTTAATTATTACTAAGGAAAGCAACTGATGTTGAAAAAAGTAGGAAAAATAGATAGCAAAGGGATTCAACTGTTAAGATGAGCTTATTTTTTTTTCCTAGAGGCAGAACAAAGTCACTGAAAATTATTTATCAGGAGAGTAACAGTAACCCATACTGTAAGAATGTAAGTAATGTAACCTGTTTTTTTTTTTTTTTTTTTAATAACCTGTTCTTTAGGAAGATTACTGTCAGCTATTTGAAGGCTAATTAGAGAAAGGAGAAACTGGAAATAGAATGATCAATTAAACTTAACTTTTAATAAAAAGCTCTCTATTCCCTCACTGGAGAGTAATCCCAGAGAAAAGACCAAAAAAGCATGCATTTACTTTGGGACTGAAAAGGGAGGCAATATTGCTGAGAGGTAGATGGATTCAAAAGGTGGATTCAAAGAGAGAAAAAATTAAGAAAATATGTAGGTAACTATATGTGAATATGTATATGCACGCATATATATCTACCCACAGGTGAAAATAAAAAGTATCAGGAATGGGGGGAAAAATCAGTGTATGGCTAGCAAGATCAATCCACCCAGAAGTATTTATTAAGCACAAATTATATTTTGGACATATCAAGACAATCTTTGGGCTCAAGAACCTTACACTGTAGCAGGAAACATGTAAACACAAAACAGATACAAGTTAATTTTATGGAAAGCCAATACTAGTGGCTAGCTGGACCAGAAGATGTTTCACATAATGCACTTGGGCTGAATCTTGAACAAAGCTAGATGTTTAAGAGGAAGTGGTGAAGAGGGAATATATTCCAAGAATAGTTAGAATGTAAAGACATGGGAATGAGATTTGGTATCACATGTGTGAGGAACTTAAAAAAGAAAGTTCATTTGGATCAAAAGATACACGAAAGCAAGTAATATGTTGGAGAGACCAGGCGTTCCTATTGGCCCTGATAATTAGATAAGCTGATAGAAAATGGCACACATGCGACAATTAAATACGGTAAACAGTTATAATCTTAGAGATACCAGATAGATTCTTATATTGTTCCAAATTGAAAGTCCTCTAATAACTTCCCTCCCTTCCAACTTTCAGTGAAAGAGGGCATACATACAAATCATCTAGAGATAGATGGTTTAATGTTACTTAATCTGAATATGAAAAGGATTCATTCAGGAACCAGGAAATGCTCATTAAAACTTTGCCTGGCATTCCTAATAAAAAAGACCAGAGCTGAATAGAAAATGCTTCAAACTTGTAATAAAAGAGAAGAACAAAAAAGTAAACATGAATAAGAAAAGACAAAGGACTATCTATAATTAAACTGTTGGCATTTTAACAGTATTTCATTTTTCCAAATACAAATAAAGATAGTTTCAACATTCAAAAAAAAAAAAAAAAACTTTGCCTGGGAACACCTGGGACAAATAAGTTAGAAACCATGTTCAAATCATTACACATACTCTCCAGGGTTTAGATGGCCAAACAGATCAATGGAATGGATCTTCAGAAAAAACAAACAAAAGTAACAAGAAAAGAAAAAAAAAATTATCAGTAAAAGAGTTTTTCCTATATTACCTCCATTTGGCTGGATAATTTAAGTTTATACATATTATTGCAACTGATATGAAAGAGACTGTCTTTTGATAATTTTAATGATTCATTAATGAAATGTTACAAATCAGTACATTAAACAAAAGTAATTTACATTTGTCTCTGAAATACAAATACACTGTGAGAGAAATGTTTACTTGGGCTGAGAACACAGTCAATCATTCAACACATTTGCTGGATCCATTAGGAGGGCTATCAAGACAATTTTACACTGTGGTCTCGGAGTAGTACATCATAAACTCCTTGAGGACAGGACTATCTATCATGTTTAAGCTTTAAATCCCCAAAGCCTACCTAGCACAGGGTCTTGAACCTAAAAAGTAGTTAATAAATGTTCAACTGAAATGATCCTTGCCCTCAAACAACTTACAGTTTAGTTGAGTAGACCAGATTAATATTTATCAAACAATCAGAAACTATGACAGGCTGTAATGAGAGTTCTACTCCAATGTTCCATCATGAAACGATGGGGGCCGCTGGGTCGGTGCCTTCGAGCAGAACGAAGCACAAGCTCTGGCATACCCTGCAAAACTGGAAATACCTCAAGAAATGGCCAATGACAGACTGTGTGTGTGTAGTCGGAAGGTCTGTCTGGATAAGTGTGAAGAGATTCATTATCAGAAGTAAGCCACCAGGTAATGACTATTTTTGGCCATAACAATTCATGTGGACCATCTGCTGAGGCACAGATCATAGAAATCTCTAAACACACAACCACCTACAGGCTCTAGAAGTTTAGAGAGGGAAGCGAGCAGAATAGTGAGGGAAATCTTAATGGACGTGGAACCCCCAAAAGCTGCCCCTCTAGATAGCAAGGAGGTACAGTGTGAATATTGAACTTGGCATCAGAAAAAAAATCCGAGTTCAAATTCTGATTCCAATGATTCCTTGCTGTGTGGGAAACTCAGCTGACCAATTTTAGCCCCATTTGTAAAGGGGAAAATAACTTACCTTACAGAATTACTAAGACAAATTAAATGATTTAACATATGTCAAATATATTGCAAACCTTGAAGTGCTAAATAAATGTTAGCTATTCCTTAAAAAGAATAACTGATTTTATAGAATGCTTTAAAATTTATAAAATGCTTTAGAGTCATTATGTTGATTTTGTCCCTGCAACAACTCTGTGAAGTAGGTACTCAGATATTATTATCCTCATTAGGGAGATGAAAAGAAATTGATCTCAAATCTAAACCTTCCAGATTCTAATTGCTATACATTCTATACTATGTCTAATAACAATAACAATAAGCAGCATTTATATATTGCTTTAAGGTTTGCATAGTCTAGATTATTTGATCTAGAAGAACAATCCTGGAATGTAGGTGCTATGATTATCCCCATTTTACAGATGAGGGAACTGAGGCTGTGAGACAATTTGAGTGATGTACCCAGAATCACATAGCTACTAAGTTTCTAGGGCAGGATTTGAACTCAGTTCCAGGTCCTGAACTCTAGACACAATACCATTTATTTAGTCTCTAAAAATAACAATCCTAGTAAGTGAAGGCAAAAAAAGTAAAACTATTTCTTGGTTTTCTGAACACAGACAATTTTCATCCTAAATTAACTCCAAGTTTTAAAAAAAATTATGTGTATACATTCTTTAGAGATCTACAATGACCGAGTAATTTCCATGACTAATGTGCATCTGTTTAACTATACTAAATACCATTTTAGGCTCAAAGTTAAAAAGCAACTAAGGCCTTCTCATTAGAGAAGATTCTCAGAATTCAACAACGTGAAATCAGCCAGTAGCTGATTTAGCTAGTGTCTAGAAAACGGGGCTAGAATATCAAAGGGGTATTTCTTAACAGAATCTTTCATATAGTCTCACTTCCCTGGACACAATGCTTTGGTTTTAGTAGTTATTGCTTAGTCATTTCATTCACATCCGATTCTTGACTCCATTTGGGGTTTTCTTAATAAAAATATTGGAGGAGTTTGCCATTTCCTTCTCGGGCACATTTATGAGAAAACTGAAGCAAAGTGCCCAGGTTTACACTGCTCGTAAATGTGAGAGGCCTGATCTGAGACCGGGCACTCTATGCACTTTGCCTCCCAGTTGTCCCTTGCCTTTACTGGGCAGTCAATAAAGAGCTATCTACTCACCTGGCCTTCTCAAACCACATCTGCAGGAGGTGTGAGCTACATGACAAATGCCTGGAAACTCACAGAGGGAGTGTTCATAGAAGTGAAACTTAGCACAGGAGAGGTGTGACTGGGAAGGGTGGTGCCATCTGGAAATCCCAGAAGTGTCACCTGCCCCTCCTTGGAAGGTTACTGAAAATCATCATTGATCTCAGTAATTATTCTGGCAGTGAGTCCTGGCTCTCCTCCACCAGATTAACAAAAATCATCACCTCAAGGAGGACGGACCTAATATTATTCTCCCTCTTCTCTTCCTCATTCTTTATTTCATTTCAATTGAGAACTTTAACTTTGCTGAAGAACACCTAGACCTTTTGGGAAGGAGGGACCACATAAACCCAGCCTATAGATAATGTACAAATCAGAGCTTTCAGAGGTGAAAAGTAGTAAGGAACACTGTATTTTAAAGTTGGAGATAATGTCATTTTTTTCCCCCTATGTCTACCCAGGAGCTTCAGAGGCTTTGATTCTCTTGTGTATTTAAAGATCTGGAAATCTAGGTCCAGAAAGATTAAAATTACTTGCCCAAAGACATACATTAATAAATCAACATCAATTCGTAAACGTACCATGCGCCAGACACTGTATTAAATGCTAGTGATACAAAGACAAAAGTGAACCAGTTCCTGGCTACAATGATCTTGCATTCTAATGAAGGAGGCAAATATAATATATGTATACACACACACACACACACACACACACACACACACACACACATATATATTTATATTGTATATACAGATTATATAAAAAGTGATTGATTGTGCTCTTAGTCTTCTGACTTGCAGTAAGTAAACCTTTCTACTTCATCATGCTGGTTCTCCAGTTTTATAACAATGGTTAAAATATTTATGAACTAAAATTGAAAAAAAATAAATCTATAAATCACCTGAAGACTTATCCCTGCCAGAGAAAGCATTTTTCCTGGCTTAGACTTGGTAGACCAACAACAGATAGGAACTTCCAATAGAAATTTTTGAGGTATTAAAAAAATAAAATCATTGTGAAAAGATATCCTGGATAAGTATTTTTCAACGCTAAGATCGGATTCTATTCCAGAATTTCCCTAATGATATTGTGGAAAACTTTGCTGTTTCAATAGCAGTTCATCAAATATATAAGAAAATGCTGATTCTAGCTCAGTTTTTTTTCCCTATTAAAAAGATAAATATAAGCATTATATGTATATTCATGTATTTATTATATGTATATAATTTATACATTTCAATGTAATTTTATATTGATTATATATTCACTTAAAATATTATCACTTAAAATAATTTTTTTTAATTAGTAATAATTTTTTATAACAAAAATTTCATTTACTCTCTTTTATTCCAAAATGTCCTCCCCTGGGTAGCTAGGTAGCATAGGGGATAAAGTGCTGGAGCACTTCTTGACTTCGAATCTGAAGTGAGGCACTTATTAGCTGTGTGATCCTGGGCAAGTCACTTAATCTTGTTTGCCTCAGTTTCCCCATCTGTAAAATGAACTGGAGAAGGAAATGGCAAAGCAGTCCAGTATCTTTGTCAAGAAAACCTCAAATGGAGCCACTAAGAAACACTTAAAAGATTCAACAACCATCTTCCTTTATGGATCAGAGAATTCCACACCAACATTTATGGCCTATACCAAAAAAAGAAAAAAAAAAAAATATATATATATATATATATATATATATATATTGCATGGGTAAATTAATTTGGAGATGGGGAAACTCATCCACCTATGGGTTTTCTTGTACTGCACCTAAAATGCTCTAATCTGATTTTGTTATTTTCAAACTCCTTATTCAAACACGAACATTTTGACACACGTACAACCATGTAGTCACAAGTAAAGCACTACCTTTTGCAGAGACAAATTCTAGTTTGAGGTACATAGCAGTCTTCCTGAAAAATATTACCAAGTCAAGCAGATATCTTTGAGTTCTGTCAGCATCCAGTCTATATACACAAAGATGCAACCTCTCCATCGAGGGTAATCTTAATACACAGAATATAAAATGTGAGCCTTTTCACTTCCCACTGTTCCATTTGATCATTGCAAAATCCTGTGAAGCAGGCAGGGTAAACATTATCTTTACTTTACAAATAAGCAAACTGAGACCCAGAGTGTTCTCAATGAGTTGATCAGAAAATCATATAGGCAAAGGTCATAACAAAGCCAGGATTAAACCTACATCTCATGATTCCTTGTGTTTTTTTTCTATACTGCTACTGCCTTGGATCTCGTCTAACTCTCCATATTATTCTATCTGCTGGAGACCTATGGACAAGACCTACTTAAAAGTATAACAATATGGTTTCTTTGTATGTTTGTTTTAAGAGACAGAACCAGGATGAATTAGTTTCCTTTCAAGTCTCAGTCGTGTGATGTTCATACTTGACAGTATCTGAGATCTCATCATTTTCTTGTTCATCTCTCCTCAGTCACCCAGTAGATGGTTTCATGAGTTAGTTTGGCCAAAATGATTTATCACTTCCTGTTAACCATCCTTCTGGTGGTGAGCCTCTTCCAACTGAAGAAGACCTCAGACAGTAGATATGTAGATAGCCATACTGGAAACCCTTCCACAGTGGAGGACCCTCCCAGAGCTCGAGCTCTGCTCACTTAGCCCTTGAGAATCCAGGGACATTTCCATGCTGCCAGAGAGGTAGATGCATTAGGAAATATAAATGGGTCTCTGGAGAAAGACTGAAGAGGACTCAGGAAAAGCTCTATTTAAAGCATCCTTGAAAACATTTCCTTCCATTTACCTTTAAAATACAACCAGATCTTGAATCTTATGATCTGCCTTCTCTATATCAAAGAGAAGCAATTTTGCAGAAATGCTTTTTTATAACTTCATATAGAACCATACTTTTCAAAGAAAAACAACTGAAAGCCTACAGATTCCCAGTTTCAAAGAGCAGTGGTTTCAAAGAGAGAAAATGAAAGTACTTTCTTCCTTAAAGGTTGACAGACAACTGGCAAAGCTACAAAGTCACTAAAGTGGAAAACAGAACCTTCCCAAATGGGAAAAGCCCAATAAAAAATTAAATTTAAAACAAGGGTTCTCCTTTAAAAGATCATAGGATCACAGATTTAAATCTAGAAAAGGCTTGAGAGGCCACATCTAATTTCTCATTTAAGGAAACAGAGGTCAAAAGTGGTTAAGTGGCTTGCCCAATATCACTCTTCCAGCATGGGCTTGAGTACGGGTCCCGTGAGTCCAATGGCAGAATTCTTTCCTCTGGAGTGAATATCAAATCCAAACTACAAGTGAATATATAAATACTAAATATCAGTCAAAAGAAAATATTTCATAACTATTTTTTCCAAAGGGAAGAGGATCATGGGAAATTTCTAGCTCAATCTTCATAGCGACACTCTCCCTCCAGGTTGCCAAATGGATAAGTAGGTAAATAAAGTGCACCCTAATCAAAATCAAAAAGATTAACTGAAAGGCCATCATCTCCCTAGAGGGTCGATGTTACATTCACCCCCATTCCCACTGGGAGACCAAAAAGGGATAGAGGTAAAATGAGATTATTTGACTGATAGAGACTATGTCTGGGGGTGAGAAAAGGAAAGAATTTAAATAAGTTTGACTAAATGGATCATACAGAGTACAGATGGCCAGGAGAAGCCTTCCTGCCGGAGTCAGAAATTCATGAATCTCACAGCAGAGAGACCCGGAACAGCAAAAGATGGCTTTGGTGAATGGGTGTCTGGCTTTTCAGGCCATCCTGCTATTTTTATTGATCACGCCAATAGTGTCTCCAAGTACGGCTACTGGCACTCAACCATCCCTGGCTGAGAAGAGCAGAACAGAAATGGAAGGAAAGGAGAACGGGGGGGAGCCAAGATTCACACATGACACAGAAGAGGACGATACAGAATGTAAGTGCTAAATTGTGTGGTAGCAACTCAAAGCACTGGCAAGTTCAGAAATCAAGTGAAACAGCAGAAATTGGGCAAATCAGGCTCCCCTTCCTCCACTCCCCACACCAGACAAGGGCTGGCTGCAAACAGAATTCCTAGAGGAATTCAAGAGGAACAACATGGAGCTCATCTCCCAGGGGCAGGAAGCAGATAAGAAACTGAAAGGCAGAAGAGTCCCACAGAGATGGAGGGAGCTTTCCAAATACCTTACACAGGCTCCCTGTGAAGAAGCAAAATGGAGCATAAAGTTGATTGTCAGACATGGGTCTCAACCACCCTTTGTTAAAACTCAATTTGTATGAATTTCTACTTATAATTTTTAAACTTTTTCCTTGCAAACTTTAATCCAGTCACAGAAACTTTTCTGAGATTGTCCAGATCTCCTCTGAGATCATTCAATTCTCCTGTTTGACCCAATTCGTACTTTCTCCTCTCTATATAAACCCTCGCCTCATTCTCCTGGCTCTCTTAAGGAGGAGGCCCCCAGAGTGCATCACCCCTTACTCCAAATAAATGCCCAGGCTTGGTTTGGAGATGGTTTGAGTCTGAACTCTTTCAGAGATGGGGCAACCCATTCTCCGTACCCCAATATTTTTGGCATATTCCAACAAGATAGAGTAGTTCTGCTTACCTCAATATTATCGATGGAATTTTAGTGGCGGCCCCAGTCCCAATATCCTGAGTCTGTCTCTTTGTCTCCTTCCTCTATCTCTCTGTGTCTCTGTCTCTGTCTCTGTCTCTCTCTGTCTCTCTCTCTCTCTCTCTCTCTCTCTCTCACACACACACACACACACACACACACACACACACACACACACACCTTTTACCTTTCTCCATACAAGTCTAGCCGCTATCTCCTAACTTTCTCTCAGAAGCCCCATTAGAACAAAAGGACTTTTGCTATGTATCTCCCATCTGAAATATATCTAATCACAAGGATTTTTCCCACACCCATCTTATCTGAGATTGCCCAATTTCCCAGCTTTGCCCAGTTCTCCTGTTCTTTCTTTTCCTTCTCTTTATAATGCCCACCTTACTCTGATGGGGAGTCTCTCTCCCTTAAGGAGGAGGCCCACAGGTTGCATCACCTCAGTAAAGCCAATGCTTGATTTAAACCTCAGTTCTTTCAGAGACAACACCGGGACACGTGCTCCAGTACTCCAGCATTTCTGGCATACCCCAGAAGTATGTCAGCCTGTCTTGAGGAGAAGAAAGTAAAAGGAACCACTCTTAAAAAGAAAGAATGAAAACTGAGCTGTTCCTGGTAATGAGAAGATGCAATTCTAATACTTTATATTTGTATAATAATTAATTTTGATTTAAAATACTTGACAATTTAGAAACTTTTTTATAAAGGTGCATTGAAGACAGCTTTCCTTCCCTTATCTCAAAAATCATGGAGGCCTCCAGGAAAAATTGAACTTCTTAAGCCTGGCATTTTTAGGCACTTCCCAATATGTCGGTGATCTCCTAACTTTTCCTGCCTCATTTTGTACAATACTCCTGAAGGTTTTCTATGAAATGGTTGGAATGGCCTGGCCATTGCCTCATAATGTTCCCAGATAGTTCCCTGTGCCAAAAGGGCATTCCTGTCCAGGTGTTAGGACTGTTTTCAAGGCCCAGCCAAATAGTCCCCTCCTCCCCCCAGTAGAAAGTCCTGCTCTCATCAGATTTCTTCCTTTGACTAGACTTTGCATTATGTTCTCTCATTTTCATTAGACCTTCCTCCAGAGCAGGGACTGTTGTTTTTATAGCTGCAGCACCCAGCAAAAAGACTGGCAAAGGATGTGTTTGATTAACTGGATTTGTATTTGATATTCACAACAACATGAGGTAGGCAAAGTAATATTATTCTCACTTTGCAAAGATGGAAACTGAGGCTTAGGATAGAGAGTGGCTTGGACAAAATCACACAGCTAATTTAGTGCAAGAACATAACCTTTCTAAAGTCAGCCTCTCTTGGCAGCAAGGAGGTACAGGGGCTATAGCAGAGTGGGGCCTGAAGTCAGTAAAACTGGAACTCAAACAGAGCCTCAGGCTGATTCTGTAATCCTGAGCAAATCATTTAACTTCTGTCTGCCACAGCTTTCTTATCTGTAAAAGGAGACAACAATAACATCTAAGGCAACTAGAAGTCACAATAGAGCACCTGGCATTGAAGATTTGAATTCAAAGCCTGCTTCAAACACTTAATTAACGAGTAACCCTGGATTGGTTATTTAATCCTGTTTGCCTCAGTTTCCTTAACTGTAAAATGACCTGCAAAAGGAAATGGTCTGTTAAAATATTTGTGTCCTCAAATGGAGTCCCCAAGGGTTGAACATGACTGAAAACAACTGAACCACAATAGTACCTACTTCAAGGGCTTGTTGTGAGGATCAAATCAAAAAATAATTGTAAAGCATTTAACACATGTCAATCTTTTTCCAGAGTTCGGTCTAAGAAAAGACAAGCAGGTTGTGTCCATGGGTTTATTTCTCCTGAGAAGATAGTCACATATACACGCATTTACCCCCCAGAAACAACCTAACTCTTTCTTAGACATAACTCTGGAAAAAGGTCAACTCACAGTATTTAATAGTAAATGCCATATAACTGTTAGTTGTTGTCACTATTATTATAATTAGCCATTCAGATAACCATTGATATACTATTTATTCAACTTTTTTCTTGACAATGGTTTTCCCTATCCACCATGCACTGCTATCTCTAATGCTCTTCAACATTTTGGACTCATCTAGTTAATTCAAGAGATTGGTAACTTCATTACTATAAATAATCCCTCTGCCAATGCCCATTGCAATCTCTTCCATCTCTTTCATTTGTTACTACATCCAGAAAATGTTATTATCTCCTGGAGCTCAACCTCAGGATTGAGCTGTTCTGAATTTAGCTAGGTTGGATTTCTTTCCATCAAAAGTCTAAGAACCAACAAATACACCCAGAACCATCGATTGAATTACCTTATTTCTTTATTAAAACAAAACATAACTCAGTGCTTTATTCCCACAACAACTTTGCTACTACAACGCACATATACATAATACAGAAGTATATAAAAGACCAAGGTCTCAATTGTGTTATAAAATATTAAGAATTATTATTATAACCGTCTCTTAAGTCTAAAGTCCTCATTCTCAAAATCAAAAACCTAACTAGTTTTTCTTGAATAGAAAACTTAATCAAACTCAGGGAAAGATTTAGATTCCCCAAACAACACTCTTAGAGTTCTGTCTTATTTATGGTGACCAAATTAAGAATGGAAAATAATTTTTCTTAATTTTTTTTGTTCTTACATTACTTGTTTAATCCAATTACAAGAAAGGTATTATTTTGTTCGTTTTTGATCAGACTGGGAAAGGATATTGTTTTTCTCCCACAGAAGCACTCAAAAGATATTTCCATATAGAGAAAGAAAAAGATTATTGAATAAAACTGAAACTCTCTCAACAATTTACTTTTTAAAAAGCATAAAATGAATAGAACATGTTACTTTCAAAGCTGTCCAGTTTATCAGTTCTTCCTTCTGTTCTCTAGGCATTTTTTTAAAAAATGTTTTAATGAGCCTCTTTTATTCTGAATTTAAGCACCCAAAAGATATTTCTATACAGAAAAAGCAGAAAAAGATTATTGAATAAAACTGAAAATCCCTATAATTTATTTTCTAAAAAGTATACAAGGAATGTAACATGTTATTTTCAAATCAGTTTCAATTTATCAATCTGCATTTTTTTTTTAAAAGTTTCAATGACACTCTTCTTTTTCTTTTTGGCAATACAAAGGTTAGCTTCTAAATCCCTCCCCTAATTGGGAGGGGGGGGGAACAATCATAAAAGGAATGCTTGAAGGAAGTGGTAAAAGGCAGTGTAGGAGTAAGGAGGATGTGCCAGCATTAACACAACTATTCTGTTTAAGTCAATCAAAAACCCTATATTTGAGCTATACACCCAGGTGGATATTATGGTGTAGAATTTTGTCTTTTGTTCCCTGTCGGCTATAAAATATAACTGGAAACTGCCTACGTGAGAGAGAATTCCAAAGAGCAGAGGGGGAAGCTGCTTCTATCTTAATAAACTTTCTCTGACAGACTACAAGCAATACACAATGAGTACAAAGTTTTTCTTCTACAAAAGGCAAGGGCCTAACAATTATTTTCTAAACCAAATTCTGCAGAAGTACAATGTCCTGTATAATTAAAAAAATAAAAATAACGCTTCAGGAGAAAATAACTGTCAGCAGTAGTAAAATTTGTAAGCCACACTCATTTTCATTACTCTTTTTCTTAAGTCTTCCCCATAAGTGAAGAATCAGTCCTGACATTTAAATTGCAGCAGTAATAAAGGGAAGTTCTGAGCAGGGAGCAAAGGGCCAACTGTTCAGCCATATGGCTCATGCAAAGACTAAGAACTGCAAACATTCTAATCCTGTTGAACAAATTTCCTTTTTTCCTTTTAAAAAGTGCTCATCTTCTCCCTCGAGGAGCTAAAAGAACCCGACAAACCTATTTATCCAGCATCCATGTGACACATTTATTCAAAGCTTTTTGAATAGGGTAGTTATTCCTCTACAATTCTAGAAAGATCAGGCCTTCTGGTTTAAAAATCCAAGACAAGAAGAGAGATTGGGACAAGAGAATTAACTTCTCGGTCATAGTTGTCCAGTCCTTTTCTTCCCCCAGAGATACTTTAGAAATCCTCTATCTCTGTGGAGAATCTGCATGTTTTATTTAATGAAACAGTCCTTAGAAGCTGGAGCCTTTGAATATCTCTTGTTACCTGTAACACTGGTCCCCCAAACAACCAGAAAACACAGAATTCCTACAAATTTGTATGTTTCTAATAATGATGATCAAGAATATTGCTTAGGTATACTTTAAAAGAATGTAAAATAATATACCAAAACTACATTTTACCTAAGCCTTCAAGCAGTTCAAACTTATATAATCTAGCCTAAGAACAAGATCTAGTGTATTTCTGAGAATTAATATTAATAGATATGATACTACAATCCTCACTTTTTCATTATTAACGTTTCTGGACACTATATGTGTGTATGTGTGTATTTAGGGTTAGGGTTATATATATATATATATATATATATATATATATATATATATATATATATATATATATATGTGTGTGTGTGTGTGTGTGTGTGTGTGTGTGTGTGTGTATCACATACAAATAGGACCAAAAAGAAATGAATACATTCATATGCGCTCTTCATATACTA
The DNA here is from genome assembly GCF_048593235.1 of Sminthopsis crassicaudata. NCBI lineage: Eukaryota > Metazoa > Chordata > Mammalia > Dasyuromorphia > Dasyuridae > Sminthopsis > Sminthopsis crassicaudata. Next base: position 28,259,500 of record NC_133622.1, read on the forward strand.
GTCTATATAGCAAAGGTACACAAACACATTGCACACTTAGCATGTTTTATACAAAACCTTTCTTTCTGAATAAGTGCTTTCTCAACTAAATATCAGGCAACATGTAACAGATTTCAAGTTTTCTAATTATTCACCTGAAATGAGTTTCACCTTCCCAACGCAGCTGTCAGACGTTATATATTTTTTAATACAAGAAGTTGATTTCTCTCAGAGAAATTTTCCCTATTTTTAGTTGATGGATGTTTTGCTTTAGCAGAGTAGGAGGAGAACTGGAGGAACTAAGGAAACAGCAAAATCTTTCAGTCAGTAAAGACAGATGTGATAAGCAAAGTAAAACTGAAGACATGTTTACTCATTAGCCATTTGGCACCTCTATCATTGCCAGGACATTCCAGGATACTTTCTTAGAATGTTGATTAATTCTCATGGCTGTGCTAGTTTGGAACTCAGCTTCTACTAAACACTGTTTGAAATACTCATTTCACTTTTAAACACCCAGAATATAGCTTAGAGAAAGTTTAGTGGCTTCCTCAGTTGTTACCCTTTCAAAGAGAAGACCCTCAGGGAAAGAATTTTCATTCACTCAAACAACTACAGTCAAATGGGACTTGGCCAAGGACCAATAGTTGGTCAATCAATGAGAGCTAGAGTGGTTTGGGTTTGAGGTAAGGATCCTTAAGAGAGAAAGCTAGCATTTACTCAAGCAACAGCAACAACCACTTCCAGGAGTCTAAAACTACATCATAGTTCTGTATGGCTGAAAGAGAGCCAGACTTGGCAATGGTGGCCATGCCGGAAGTTTAAAGAGCCATCCAACCCTCCACCCATTGAACTATATAATAGGAGATGTTCTCCATAGGTTTTGCTTGGTTGGTTGGTTTTTTTGATAAAATATCATTTCAAGTTACAATTATCTAGGTGATCTGGACTTCCTGGTCTGGTCTGTTCCCAGTTGGCCAATGAAATTCCTATTCAATATCTTATTAAAGACTTTATTTTTTAAAAAAAATTAGAAGCCAGTCTACTGGCATACAAATGAAATTATTCATACAAAGTTACTCCAAAAAAAACTGGAGACGATTTCTGAAGAATTTCTAATGGCCTTGCCCATCTTATTGTTGCCAAAAGTTCACATCATACCGGTGAACATTTTTGTTTTTGTTATTCTAAAAACAGAGTGTCTAATAATGATGAATTTTAATGCATGATTAATACCAATATTTATTTTACCAGCAAGCCTAGAAATGTTGAGGGGAGGATGTTGTGCCACTTGTGAAGAAGTAACATCTCCACTCAGAAGTTAAATAAATCCCTCTCTGAATTATTGTGTTGAAATTAAACAAATTACAACTTTTTAGTACCTCAGTTTTCTCCTCCAGAAAGTAGGAATGAATTATAAATGCTTCACACGAATGCTGTAAGAATTAAGTGAAAATTATAAATGCCTCACATGAACTAAGAATTAAGTAAGGGCCAGTTAGGTGGTGCAGTGGATAGAGCACCAGTGCTGAAGTCAGGAGGACCTGAGTTCAAATCTGTCCTAAGAGAAAGTATTCCTTATAAGGGAAGTAAGCAAATAAAAATATGGTATATTCTGCCACTGTCAAACAAACAGGTGAAACACTAGATGCAGAAACAGAATGGCATGTAATCTCTTCCCAAGAACATCTCTGAAGCCAGATCTGAATTTTCAAAACCATTATCCTGAAAAAACTTTCCCTAGTCCTTTGCACACTTACCAATCATTGAAATATTCATCTCACAAAATAATAGCCAGTTAGTGCAAAACTTTAAAATTCGCCAAGCATTTTCTATGCATTTTCTCATTTGATCTCACAACATTGAAGTGTTATTATTCCCATTTTGCAAATAAAGAAACTGAGACAATGAGAGTTTGTAACTTGCCTACAGTTGCACAACTAATAAAAGTCCAAAGTGAGATTAGAACTCAGAACTTCCTGAATGCAAGTCTAGCATTCAATGTCACTCCTGTGTCTGTGAGCACTCTTATTTTTCCCTCCAAGCTGAATTTTTTCAAGTCAGGAATAAGCTGAAAAAACCAAAGCAAAGAAAAAAAAAGTGAGTGTCTGGATAAGGAGAGGAAAGGGGCTTGATGGCTAAGACTACAAGGCAGGGATTCATGGATCTCTATGGAGAGATTTCAGAGGGTCTAAGAAATTTGAATAGAAAAAAAAGTTAAATCTTTATTTTCATTAACTTTTGGTTTCCTCTGAAATCCTATGCATTTTATTTTATGCATTTAAAAACATTGTTCTGAGCAAGGGTCCATTAGTTTCACCAGACTGTCAAAGGTAGCCAAGACACAAAAAGAGTTAAGGGTGCTGTAAGAAGGAGTAAATGTTAGGAGAAAATAACACCTTCACTTTTCTAATTTGGCCTTGCTATCTACACCCACTCCCACTTGCCTGGACTAATAGAACACTGGGAGTCACAACTACTTAACTGAAGCAGAGACTATGAAGGATGGATATTGGGAAATGGGCAGAGACGGGCTAAATAAACAGCACACTTTGAAAACAGGAATTCTGGGAACCTTAAGATGATTCCTGTCTGCTAAAGATTCTATTAAAAGGCTTGAAGAGTAGGAACTTGCCATAATATTTGGGAATCGGAGTAGAAAAGGATGACGTAAAGACTAAATGAGACAGAGACAGAGAGAGAGAGAGGAGACAGAGAGAGAGAGAGAGAGAGAGAGAGAGAGAGAGAGAGAGAGAGAGAGAGAGAGAGAGAGAGAGTAAAAGAGAGAGAGAGAGAGAGTTAGTTCTATGCTGCAAGATCTAGTTTTTCAGCTCTCCCTATCTGGGACCATGATGGCTGAGTCATGGAGAGTTACTATAGCCCAGTCCAAGAATACCCTAATGAGCCAATAGGAGTGGTGCTCTTGGCAAGGGTATCTGGCAAGGGAGAAGGGATCACCAGATCTCACAGCTGGAAAAGAAACTAAAGGAAAGCAAAACTTCTTTTGCTCTAATTTCTTATTTATCAAGTCACTTTTTCAGGTTAATTATATTTCTTATTGGAGGAGGCCATCCTCAGTCTACAGAAATTACAAGACCTGGCTTCTAATTCCCAATTTAACTATTAATTAGCTACATGAGCAAGGCACATTATCATTATCACTATAGTAGCTCACAATTGTGTGGAAGATATGTGTGTATGTAAAATACTCTAGGGTATGCAAAACTTTTTTTTTTTTTTTTTTTTTGCTGAGGCAACTGGGGTTAAGTGACTTGCCCAGGGTCACACAGCCAGGAAGTATTAAGTGTCTGAGACTAGATTTGAACTCCAGACCTCCTGACTTTAGGGCTGGAGCTCTCTCCATTGCACCACCTAGCTGCCCCCAAAGCATTTTAAATAAGCTTTTTTTGCAGTCAGGAAGTCCTGAGTTCATACCTACCTACTAGCTGTGTGACCTATTTGCCTTAATCCACTGGAGAAAGAAATGACAAAGAGCTCCAGTATCTTTGCCAAGAGAATCCCATGGATACTACCCAGGTCTAGAGTGGTCACAAAGACTTGGGCATGACTTCACAACAATAAGGGCCCCTTCACAGGATCTTCATTTTAGAACTGGAAATGATACCAGAGACACTCTGATCCAACCTGTCCATTTTCAGATGAAGATAAGAGAGGTAATAAGAGGTAGAGATAGGATAGGAACTCTGGTCCTCTCCTTCTTTCTAGTGTACTTACTATGCTGCCCGACACTAGATAGCATGGATAAAAAGTATTTAAGTGGGGGGAGGTGGGAGGAATTGCAAGGTTCCTGCATTCTCAGGAGCTAGGGCCATATTAACTATGACTCAGCCTTCATGGTCCCAGACAGACCATGTTCTATGTTCTATCTTCCATCTTGCATCATAGAACAAAAGAACCCCAAAGCTAAAACTAAACCATCTCATCAGCCTCACAAACAACCACAGGCTCTTTCACCAAGTGGCAAAATGGCCTAGTCTGCTCTGACTGGAGAAGCAGTTGTGGTCGAATGTTCAGGACACCGGACTCAGTGAGCGGAAGTGAGGTTTCTGACCTAACTTAAGCTTGTAAAAACCCTGGAATTTTATGGCCAGAAGGAGACTTAAATATTAACCAATCTAACCTCCCCAGTCTATAAATGAGGAAGCATTACAGATAGAACAAAGTAAAATGATTCACCTAAGGGGTATAATGAATGGAGTTCTAGGTTCCAACTTCTCACCTGCAGGCACCTCCTCTGGCTGTTTCCCATGCCTAGAATTCCTCTTCCTCCTCACCTCCACCTACTTGTTTATCAGGTTTTCTTTAAGTCCCTACTTTTGTACCTTTCTCCCCATTCCTTCTTAATTCTGGTGACTTCCTTCTTTAATTCATTCCTCTTTTTTAATTTTAAATTTAAATTTTTAATTTTATTTAATTTTAATTTTCCTATTTTTTGAATTTTAATTCTTTCCTATTTTTCCTATAAATAGCTTCTTATTATTTCCTTGTGGTTTCCCCATTTTTTAAACCCTTTTTAAAAAAGCTTTTTTATTTCAAAACATATGCATGGATAACTTTTCAACATTGACCCTTGCAAAACCTTGTGTTCCAATTTTCCCCTTCCTTCCCCTACTCCCTCCCCTAGATGACAAGTAATGCAATATACATTAAACATGGTAAAAATATATGTTAAATCTAATACATGCATACATATTTATACACAAGAAAAATTAAATCAGAAAGGAAAAAATGAGAAAGGAAATAAAATGCAAGCACCCAACAAAAAGAGTGAGAATGCTATGTTGTGCTCCACATTCAGTTCTCATAGTCCTCTTTCTGGGTGTAGATGGCTCTCTCCAGCATAAGAGCATTGGATCTGGCCTGAATCACCTCATTGTTGAAGAGAGCCTAGACTGTGAGTTTCTTGAGAGCAATACTTAGCACAGTAGCTAGGACACAGTAGGCACTTAATAAATGTTAATTGACTGACCAATTGAAGCCCTGTTTCAGGTCCTCACTAATTGTGAGACCATAAATAAGTTATTTTCCTCTAACCCTCAGTTTCCTCATCTATAAAATGGGATAATGGTAGTACCACCTTCACAAGTCTGAAACTTAAAGAAAAACTATGTATATAACTTGCTTTTCAAATCCTAAAGCACTTCATAGTAGCAGTTCTTACCCAACAGAGGTAGCACTAGGAGCCACATTTCTTGACTCTTGGTCTAATCACTGTTCCACCATAGCATCATTCCTTCCAACTCTCTGTCAAATAAAGGAGAAAATGCTACTTTCCCTAACCACGGTAACAGAGAATCATTTCATTTTAGAAATCATACAACTGTCACGTAATTGCCACTGGGCCCTCAAATCTACTGCTAACTATGGCATTCCTTCCCAGGCCCCCATTACTTGATCTTCACTCCACACTCTCCAAGGACTCTCTTCTGCACTAACATCCAACAATAACACATTATCCTCGAGCTTTGCTCCAGCAAGAGAGCAGTGCTGTACAACAAGGATCAAAGCAAAAAGTAACCGCAGATAGCAAGGCATGGACTACAAGATCCAAACTTGATCTTCCAGATCATTAGTCCAACACCCTCATTTTTGTCTGACTTTTCACGACCCTATTTGGGATTTTCTTGGCAATTCCTTCTCCAGTTCATTTTACAGATAAGGAAACTAAGATAAGGAGGAATAAGTAGCTTGTCCAGGTTCACACAGCTAGTAAGTGTCCCAGTCTAGATTTGAACTCAGGAAAATGAATTTTCCAAATTTTTACCATACCACCTGGTTGCCCTTAATTTTAGGAATGGAGAAATTGAGGTTTAGAAAACTTAAATGATTTGCTTGAGATCACAAAGGTAGTAATTAGAATAGCTAGCATTTACAAAGCATTTCAAGTTTGACAAGGGTTTTTCATGCATCATCTCACTGGATTCTCAAAACAATCCTGTGAAACAAGAGTTCTTATAATCTCCATTTTATAGATGAGGCATTTGACACAAAGATGAGGTTATATGGGGACAGTTGGAGAAGATCCACTCAGGATCATCTTGACTGTATCCCACACTTCCCGTGTCATTAACAAGTTCATATATTTGAACAAAGACCATAGGGTTACAGTTTTAGAATTGGCAAGACCTCAGAGACCATCCAGTTCAACTTTCTGATTTTACAAATGAGTAAAGTGAAGCCTGAATAAATTACTTTACAAGGTCACATGGGTAATAAGCAACAAGGCTAGGATTTGAATTAAGGTTCTCAAATTCTAGAGTCAGTGCCCATTTTGCTGCACTACCATGTCCCTGGCACCCCTACACTTCACATCACCCAGCAACATGCACCTGGAACATGCAGGAAGCTAAACATAATACCAGGAATTTCAGATGTATTTTGTGCCAACTAATTTCCAAGTAAGTGACTGTTGTGATATATCCTAAAAAAAAATGTTATTTCGGTGGTTCACATGCCCATCTGCCAAGGAACCTGAAGGACATCTATAGGAAAATTTCATGTATTAAAAATATTAATTTTACTAAAAACATGACTTTCTCCCAATTTTTTTAACTTGCTGCCACTGATACAACTAGATTTGTTTCAAATAGACATTTTCTTTCCCCTACACAGCAATCATAACAATTTGAGAATGTTAAAATTTACCCCTTAAATTTGAGACCCATCAGATAGAAAATCCAAAAATCTGAAGGAAAGCTATATGATTCAACAATCCTGCAGGAGAAACAGAAGCAGTTCAACTTAATACTGCACTTAAGTGACTGATCAATACCCAGATACAATGTAGGAGGCATTTGGAGAAATGAAGTAACTGAGACATTCAAACACCCTGCAAAAAGCTGATCATTTGACTCTTTGCTGTAACATTGTTTTTAAAAATCTTAGTATGCAAAATGCTTTTCTCATTTTAAATCAGAAAAGGGAATAAATACCAGGAAACTCACTGGGCATCCCCAATACTCTAGTTTTGGACCTAGTTTACTATACTGGCTAGTTTACAGATGCATTCAAAAGTTTAGCTGAAAACAACTGGCCAAAAGGAATCGGAAACTGAATGGATGCCCATTAGTTGGGGAATGGGTATATGAATGTTATACAATATTATTGTTCTATAAGAAATAATCAGCAGGATGATTTCAGAAAGACCTGGAGAGACTTACAGGAACTGATGCTGAGTGAAGTGATGAGAACCAAGAGAACATTGTACACAGCAACAAGAAGATTATGTGATGATCAACTCTGGTGTACATGTTTCTTCCAACAATGAGGTGATTTAGGCCAGTTTCAATAGACTTGTGATGAAGAGAGCTGTCTGCATCCAGAGAGAGGACTATGGGACTGAATGTGGATCACAACATACTATTTTCACCTTTTTTGTTGTTGTTTGCTAGCTTTTTCTCCCATTTTTTTTCCTTTAAGATCTGATTTTTCTTGTGCAGCATGATAAATGTGGAAATATATAGAACTGTACATGTTTAAAATATCTTGGGAGAGAGAAAAATTTGGAACACAAGGTTTTGCAAGGGTGAATGTTGAAAGTTATCTTTGCATATATTTTGAAAATAAAAAGCTACTGTTTAAAAAAATAAATATTTTGGTTTATGTGAAGGAAAAAAAAAAGTTGGCCAATTACTTATAGGAATCACTTCTAGTAATGGCTTTTAAGTCACTCTATTGTCTTTTTCTCCCCACTCTATTAAAAAAAATCCTTCACACGTGCTAGCAAAAATGCTAGGATGTTCTTCCAGCAACAGAATGTTTAGTTTCCCAAGAACAATCCTTTCTTATGGAAGGGACCCAAACCAAGCAATTTATTTAGCACACGCTTTGAACCAGGCTCTCTGCTTAAGCACATTACAAATATTACCTCATTTGACTTGGGGAGAGAACTATTATCTCCATTTTACAGCTGCAGACTCAGACTCAGGCGGTGATTAAGTTAAGTGACTTGCTACTATAGTAATTGTCTTAAGGAAGGTGAAACTTGAACTCAGCTCTTCCTGAAGGTCCAAGAAAACTAGGAGCCTATCTATATTTTTTGAAAAAAAATGAAACCTTTCATTATTTACTCTCCTACGAAGTAACCTTGCCAAAACTAAAGCAGGTCACAGAATTTAATTAAAAAACCCTTATCTCCAGCATCTCCAGGAGGAGTTTAGAGACTAGAACTGAGCTCATAGTTCAGGGTCAAGTGAAAAATGTTATTTCTCATTTTCGTTAGAACTCTGATCTTTACCTCCTCTTCCCTTGATTTAAGGAGAGCAAATGTGATACTTACCCAATGGATAAGGAAGGAGAAATGGAGCCAATGGATACTAGACAAGAAGTAATAGTTGTTAGTACTATCCATGTAGTTGCAAACTTTCCTAAATGAATGAAGCTTAAGAAGGATAGTCTCCCATGGTACTTTTCAATAGCAAAGTGATTCAGGCCAGTTACAATGGTCTTGTGATGGAGAGAGCCATCTGCACCCTGAGAGAGACTGTGGGGATTGAGTGTGGATCACGACAGAGCATTTTCAATTTTTCGTTGTTGTTTGCTTGCTTTTTGTTTTCTTTCTCATTTTTTCCCCTTTTTTGATCTGATTTTTCTTGTGCACCATGATAATTGTGGAAATATGTATGGAAGAATTGCACATGGTTAACCTATATCGGATTCTATGCCATCTAGGGAGCAGAGTCGGGGGAAGGAAGGAAGAAAAAAATTTGGAACACAGGGTTTTGCAAAGGTGAAATTTAGAACTCTGTATATGTTTTGAAAATAAAAACTTTACAATTTTTAAAAGAATGATAGTCTTCTGCAGGCAATTCTGACAGGTATTGCCTATTTTAAAAAGATCTCCATTTCCTTACATTTCCCAACTTCAGATAAATATCTTTCTAGTTCTAACAATTTTTGAGAATCTCTGGCCTCCACATCTAAGAGCCCTAATGAGACTGTTAGAATTCCTTTGTGCTATCATTATGCCTCTTATTTTAGAAAATTCTCCTATACATCCACTTCAAGGAGTGCTGAAATTATATAGTCAGAGAACGGCAATGTCCTTGTTGGTACAAGTTTAACTATCACAGATCCATAATTAAGAAAAATATGTTGTCAAAAAGAAAGCTCAACTTAGTCCAAATTTTCAGGTTCCCACGAGCGAACGTGACTTTGCTGAGGCAACGGGGTTAAGTGACTTGCTCAGGGTCACCCAGCTAGGAAGTGTTAAGTGTCTGAGGCCACATTTGAACTGGGGTCCTCCAGACTTCAGGGCCACTGCTCTATCCCCTAAAATTGTGTTTTACAAACCAGTCAGATACCTTCCTAGGAAACTGAAGAATAGAAATGCACTTCCTCCCTTTCTTCTTCCATCCCAAGCCCAAAGATTCCCTCCACAAGCAAACTTGTTTAGACAGCGTAATGCAAGATGAATATCAAAATCCCTATCCAATGAAACATGTTACTAGCTGCCATTTCCCCCAGGGTGATTAAAGGAAAAGTGAGTATGTTAATAAAGACTCAAGAGGCTTTCTCCATATCCTGCCCCCACCCCCTTCCTAAATTCGGCTGTTTGCTATGGAAAGCGAAGGGCTAACCTCCCAGGAAACCAAGGCCGAGTCCGATTCGAGGGGGTCGCGGCTGGACAGCACCTCGGCCGGCCAGCGGTGTCGGTTGGAAAGTGCTGGACCGCTTCCAGGTGTTTATCGGAGGCGACGAGAAGTTCGCTCCAGAAGGCAGGCTTCAAAGCAATGCTGCCGATGCTGACGTAAGATAGGAGGCTGTGGGAACCCTAATTGGCCTAGAAGTTCGCCGTTCAGCCTGGGGGTTTTTCTGTCTTACTAGCGAGAGGCACAATTAAGGTGGCAAAAAGGTAATAAGGACTCCCTGGAGTTCGTGGTGACACAAACAGGAGCGCGGGACTGGGCACCCACGTTCCAGCTCTCCTTGGAAAAAGGCGCTCGCCACGGGGGCGCGAGCTCGGCCAGGTCATCTGACCCGAGTGAGAGACACTCACACATGACATCTGGGACGAGCTGGCCTTCCTGCCCCGACCACTGAGGCTTTCTCAGGTGGCAACGTGGAGCGATTCTTGCAGCGTATCCCAGAGGGCTTCTCTTTTCAAGGATCCCCAAGTAGTCGGACGCGGGAAGGGATAAACCTGTTGTCGCCTTTCTAGTGAGGAGAAATGCCTCCCGGGGAAGCTGGCGGGGCACGCGGCGGAGCCCGGGCCGGCGGCGGCGGGGCGCCGGAGTCTCCCGCGCCCGCGTCTTCCGCTCCCCGGGCCCCGGAGGACAAAGGCAGGCAGCGCGTCCGCCGGGCTCCCTACAGCTTCCACGGCGGCCAAAACGTCACCTGGCCCGGAACCCCTACCTGTCCCTCCGGGCAGACAGGACGGGGTGACTGCCCACGCGCGATCTGGGCTCCCGGGCCGAGACCGAGAGGAGGGGGACGGGCAGAGAGGAGGGACGGCGAAGTGGAGCAGAAGGCGGATCTGGGAGAGGGGCCATCGCGCGGCCCGCAGCCCACCCCAGGAGCGGAGCCTCAAACGCAACCTCGGGCTCAGCCCAAGCGGAGGCGGGCAGCTCCCGCCCACCCCCCAACCCCTCCGGGAACACCACAGGCTGCAGCCCCGATCTCCCTCACCCCTCATCCCTCACCCCCGTCCCGCAGCCCCGGGTAGGGCAGTCCCCTGCTCGGCAGGCGAAGCTCTCGGGTGCGCCACCCGGTGCGGGGTTCCCCCGGGGGAGTAGGGGAGCCCCCTGAGCCACCCCAATGGGGGCCCAGAGCGACAGTCACTCACCCAGGGCGGAGCCCGCCTCCAAGGCACGAGACAGTTGGGAGCCATCCGCGCTGCCCAAAGCGCCGGGGGTCGTGGACAGTCCCAGGGGAGCCATGGGCGCTTCCCCTCCGCGCTCCTGCCCGGGGCAGCCAGGTCCCCAGTCCCAGCAGCTTTAGGACGTGGGGAGCTCAGGCGGGCAGCCCTCCCCGCTCCGCCTTTCACCCGGCACCGAGTCCCGCCTGGCCGGGCGGCCCCGCCCCGCCCCGCCCTCTCCGCCCCGCCCCTCCAAGCCCGCCCGCTTCCTCTCCAAACCCCAGCCCAGCGCGGGAGCCTAGAGGCCGGAGCGCGCCCCGCGGGAGCGGGGGAGGGCCCGGGGCGGCCGGGACCCTCCCAAAGAGGGCGGGCCCTGCGGGACCCACCCGGGAGCCGGAGTGACTCCAGCTGAACGTGGTGACCTTCGACCCCGCCCGGCTCCCCCAGGCTTTCCTTCCCCGCCGCGAGAGGGCTGGGAAGTAGCCCCGAGGACTGGAAGCGGACTGGAAGCGGATCCCCAGGAAGCGGCGCGCAGCCGAGCTCCGGGCTTTCCCAGGGACTCTGGCCGTTCCCTCCCTGGCTGCCGGCCCGGAGAAGACGGCTTCCGCCTGTGGGCGCGAGCGAAACGCAAGGACCTGGCGAACCTCTGGAGTGACTGGGGGAGCGCGCTGGCCCCTGCGCCCGGCCCGCCGCCTCCTGGGAGCCTGGGCATCCCACGGTGCGCAGTCCCGGCGGCTACGGGGGGCACAGTGCTGGCCCTGTGCCAACTAGCAGTGACCCACGGCGGCCACCGTCGCCCACTGAGCTAGTTCACCCCCATCAATGTTAGTGCCCGGCCCGGACCTTTGGGAACTTACAGTTCAAAGGCTGGCGAGATCAGGCACTTCGAGGAAACTGAGAAACCTCGAAGAAAACCGGCCAAGGGGCTGTACAGGGATAGATGGATGGATGGATGGATGGATGGATGGATGGATGGATGGATGGATGGATGGATGGATGGATGGATACACAGATAAATACATAGATAGATACATAGATAGATAAATAAGTAGATACATAGATAGATACATAGGTAGATACATAGATACATAAATAGATATATAGATACACAGATAGATATAAAGATACACAGATACATAAATACATAGATTGATACATAGATACACAGATAGATACAAAGATAGATTATAGATGGGATAGATGATTGATAGATATACAAGCACATACACATATATAATATTATATATAATACACATATATAGATATATACACATATATGTGTTTCTTCCGCCAGCTTTTTACAGATGAGGAAACTGAGGCAGAGTCACACAGCTAATAAATGCCTAAGACTAGAGTTGAATTTAGGTTTTAATAAGGAAAGCATTGCACATGGGTTCTTAAGATGTAAAGAGCTTGGGACCCCCCAAAAAAAACCTAGCTTTTAGAATGGAGTAATTTTGTGAGTTGTGAGAGAATTTAAAAATTAAAATTGGATTTTTAAATGGAGACAACTTTTAATGCTTCTGCCATGGATTGGCCTTAACATTGAAAAGAGGCTGCATCTTTTAAATAATCAGCCAATATTGAGTCCCACACTCCTGCCCTATGGAAATGAGACTGATGCTCCAATGTGTGTTGATTTTCAGAAAATTACACATTATTCCATATACTTGAGTTTACACAGTATTCAAACCAGAAGGAACTCAAGTTTAGGATACAATGTAGTATAGTGTCTGTAACTGTTAAAAAAAAAAAAAAAGAAAAGAAAAAAAAAAGACAACAGTATCAAAAGCCCTGGTTTCTGATGTGAATTTTGGTGCTGCCTATGCAAATGAGACTCAGGGAGGCCTTTTCCCTCTTCTCATCTTCAGTCAATAAGCATTTATTAAGCACCTAATGTGTGCCAGCCAGTGGGCTAAGCACTAGCGATGCAAAGAAAGGCAGAAGACAGATCTGTAAAATGAATAGGTAGAATCTGATGATTTCTATAATCATTCTTTATTCTCTAATTCTGCCAATTCTTTAATCTACAGACGGCAGATCAACTTTCAAATTATCTTAAACTTTATATCAGAAAGTCTAAAGACTTTGAAATAGTAGACTTTTTGGTTTGGGACTTAAATATTTCTTTTTTATGATTAATTTATTTAAAACTTAAATATAAAATAGGAAAAGAAAAGAAATAAAATAGAAAAAATCATCATGTGCACAGCAGAACATGAGAGGATTCAAAAATATGAAACAATAAATTTCCATTTCTAGAAAGTCTAACAAATATTACATGTTCTGAAGTATCCTTCTTTTCTTTGCTTCCTTGTACAATTTCTTTTGTTCTCTACAATGCACTTTCTTATCCTTTCTTCCCCAAGGCTACTATTAAGCCCAAATATAAATATATACAAATATATTATTATCATACACATACATATACATAGATAACTATAATCATACACATCCACATTCATATACATCTCCTTAAGACTATACTGTTTGTTCACTGTTTCTCTGAAGAAACATAAATTCAAGTGTTTTCAAAAATTTCTAACTCCACCAACTCCTTATTTTCTACACCACAGCAATATTCTACCTCATACTATGTAGTTATTTTAAATAGTCTCAAGCAATATGAAGATGGCTAGCATATAGAGTAGTTTCCACAGTTTTTTTCTTTTGATTAAATCTATTATAGCTTTACCTTTGTCTGAGATCAGTAATTACTACCTCTGCTTTTTTTTTTTTTTAAATACATTCTAGGACTTAAATATTTCTACATAAAGGTCTTTATACTAACCAGTTTGAGCTGATTTGGAAATCATTTTGTATCAGTAACTAGTTATCCAGTATCTGTTATCAACTGCTCCTCTCCATCTCTATACAACAAACTCCCTAGGCTCCCTATTACTGCTAGGCTAGATGTAAATTTCTGTTTGGCAATTAAAACTTTTTCTAACCAGACTCTTCCTAGCTTTCCAGTTTTTTAGCATATGATTCTTACCCACTCACTAAGCAAACCAGCCAGTTTAGACCTTTACATTGGCTGCTCCCCATGACTGGGATGTTCTCTCCTATTGCGAACTCTGACTTCCGTTAGAACTCAAGTCAAGGACTACCTTCTTTAAGTAGTTCTCTATCCCTCTTCCAATCCCCTAGTTGCTAATGCTCTCTGAGGTCACCTTCCATCTATATTTATCTTGTATGTGGTGATTTATGTATATTTTGTGTCTCCTGTTAGATTGTAAGGGGCAGGTATTGTAGTAAGCATTCATTCCAGACTAGGTGATAATCAATTTTTTGTATGATGTCACTTGGTGCTTGGCCTGGCCAGGGCCTCCATGCCTTTTTCTTGAAGAAAGAGTTCATGATATGTAATGATGAGATTCTTGTCCAGGAGGCAGTAAGTTAAGGTAGAAAGAACAATTACTCTTGAGCAGAAAGACCTGAGTTCAAATCCCACCTCTGATATTCCTATATGACCTTGGGGAAGACAGTTTAACCTCTCTGTATATTCATTTCTACTGTAAAGTGAGAAAGTTAGATTACATGATCCTTGATGCCCCATCTAGTTCTAGCTCTGGAGTTCTTCACCATTTTTATGTCATCTCAAAATGTTTGTCAGTGCATATAACAAAACCCAACGAATTACAAAAGGAAACATTATACTGAAATGCAGTCATCAAAACCAAGTTCCCAGATACCAAGTTAAGAACACCTGCTCAAGTTGGTACTCTCAGAAAGACTTACATAAACTGATACAAAACGAAATGAGCAGAACCAGGAGAACCTTAGATAGGGCAATAGCAGTTTCCAATTAAATTGGCAAGCATTCCAACTCTACTGCAGAGAGCTCAACTCCACTGGACTGGCCACATTGTTCAAATGCCTAATGTATTCTTACCAAAAAGATTATTTTATGGAGAATTTACACCAGGCAAGTGCTCACAAGGGGGTCAGAAAAAGTGATAAAAGATCTCTCTTAAGAACTTTAGAATTGATTGATTGTATGACATGAGAGACACTGGCACAAGACCACCCAGCATGATGTGCCCTCATCAGGTACTATTCTCTATGAGCAAATTAGCTCAGAATTAGCTCAGAAGAAACATGAGATGCGCCAAGTTAGAGATGCACCTGAAATGTTCATAGGGACTATTTGTGTCCGACCTGTGGCTGAGCATTCCAAGCTCATGTTGGAATGACCAGCCACAATTGGACTCAGCGTAAGTTGACTGCAACATAGTAATGTCATTTGTTCCTCTTCTATAATGAAGGACAGCAATCAGCCAACCACTGTAGGACAAAGAACAGTGACTGTCTTAGCTATTCTCAGCAACACAATGATCCAAGACATTCGAAAGGACTTAAGATGAAAAAGGCTAGCCACCTCCAGAGAAAGAACTGATGGCATCTGAATGCAGATCAAAGCATACTTTTTTTTCACTTTATCTTTCTGGGGGGGGGGGGAGGTAATCTGTGTTTTCTTTCACAATATTCCTAATGTTTACAAGACTATACATGTATAACCTATGTTAAAAATTTCATCCTTTTCATTTGGGAAGAGTGTGGGGTAGAGAGAAAGAGAGAATTTGGAACTCAAAAAATTTTTAAAAACAAATTTTAAAGGTTGTTTTTGCATATAATTGGGGGGAAATCGAATATTAAATCATTTTTTACAAAAAAGAACCCATTTTCTAAATCCATTTTTCCATAACATATTACTGGAAGAATGGAATATTCCCATTTATTTTAAGATTTTTACTATAAACAAAACCAGAAGCCATAAAGCCATTATAACTGAATGGAAGGTTTGCCATTATTTTATCATAAAACCTAAATTTAATTTTGAAAATAAAAATCTATTATTAAAAAAAGAAAACCCAAATTTGAATGTTTTAATGTAGCTAATAGTTCCCTTTGGGATTCTAGAATCTAGATAGCATTAAAGTATTTCTCTTCTGAGGAAGTAATAACAATGCCACAAAAAAACAAACAAACCAACAAACCAAAAAAAAAAATTGGTTCTTTAATTTCTTTCTTAAGTGGATTTTGCAGATGGTACTTCAGAGACCTAGAAACATGCATGAATCACTATTTCTCCAACATAGTTATTTTCAAACTTATTTTATTATGCCTAAAATAACCCATTTATAATTTGACCTTTTTTTACTTCTATAATTTATCGGTATGAAGAGTAGCTCTTGAATTTTTCTTTCTCTAGCACATTTTATTTATGGAAACCAATTTTTTAAAAAATTGAACAAAAGTATTAATAGCAAATAGTTTCACAGACTTAAGCAAAAAGAGTATCCTTGTTTCAAGGTAGCTTCCATAGGAATTTGGTTAATTATTACCCTCCGTGTCAGATCTTCCTATTTTCCATTGGGTGGCTTAGGTGCTAATTTTCGTTGCTATCTTTCAACTAAGTGAGACTCAGCTGGTTGAGCTTTACTTTAATTACTGTTAAAAATACTTCCACAAAGATTCTCTACTGGTTTTCTCCTTTCTTGTGTTTCAGAGAAGGAAAAAAGGCCTAAAAGTTACTATTATGGACTTACTAAGAAACAAGCATTCCTAAAAACATATCAGCAATGGAATTTTCAATTTACTTCAACATTTTGCAAAACCTAGAGTAAATTTTCACAGTCAAAACAATTCATCAAGGTGTGCCAAACATAGTGCTGGATACAGTGAGGTGATGCTACAAAGTAGAATATACTGACTCTGTCTAGAGTGGGGTTTAAATCTAATTAGGTTGAAAAAATGACTATTGGCAAGTCAGACATTACATTTGATGTCATTTTCCTGGGTTTCTTCACTTATATAAAGTGTTGGACTAGTTGATGTCTAAGGTCTGTCTAGCTGTACTATAGTTCTGTGTCCTAATAGCTAATCAAGTGGGAGATTTGTGAAACAGAATCTAAATGGATAGGAATCCACAGATAAAGATCATTGTCAACGAAAGTAACCTAGGGGAAGCTTCAAAGAGGAAGAGGCCTTTGAAAGAAGTGTGGATCTGGGATTGATGGTGAGAAGGAAGCCATCAGGCTAGGTGGAGGAAATGATACAAACAAATTTTAATAGTGTATAATATTTCAGTGGTCTAGTTCCTATCTTTACCTCTACCCTTATAATGTATAGCATAAGATAAATGTACCATAAACATATCATGTATATATTGCATTTTCTCTTTTTTCCCCTTTTTATTATTTTTTCTAGTTATTCATGTACATAAATTTTTTAAAAGTCACATTTCTTTATGAATCATGTTGGGAGAGAAAAATCTGAACAAAAGGGAAAAACCATGAGAGAAAAAAAAAAGTAAAAGAAAAAAAGTGAACATATCATGTGTTGATTTACATTCAGTTCTCCAATATTATTTTATTTTATATTGTGTGTATATAAGACAATACATGAATATTCTGTAATGAAAACACCAGCATGGAAAAACTCACATTGTGGGAATTCCCTTCACATACCCTCTGTGAGTCTAAAAGAGTTACCTAAATTAAAGATAGCTCACATAAGTTGGCCAGGGTTATGCAATTTGTAAAGGTAGAATTTGGACCTAAGTTTTCCTGATTTTTAAGTAGAGAATACTATCTATTATTCCTATTATCTCAACATTCAATGACTATGTACACAATGGTATTGTTCACTGAGCGATGACTACATTTATCCAGTAAAGCAAATAAACTTATTTGTGAGAAAATTGGATATTTAAGATTTGTGAAACATGAAAAGATAGAAGGAAGGAATTGTTGATTAAGTAAAAAAAAAGAGCTTGTGAATGAAGAGCCTTGAATGCCAAATTGAGTTATAAACTTATAATCATTTTATTACTGTATTATACTTTGTGTGCATCATACTGTATCTCATATTATATATACAATATACCTTTATTACTGGTCATTATACTTTTTTCAATAGCAGTGGGGGTCAATTTTTGTCATTTGATTATTTCCCACAAAGACTCAGGATGATCCTGTAGAGTAGAAATAATACTGTTCTGATCACTATGGATCAAAGCAATGGAGTATTTAAATGGTGTTTTAAAGAGTTGGTATTTATGACACATCTAGTTGAGTCGGTTCTACCTTATTGTTGTATCACTGATACAGATCTTTAAATATTTCAGTTTTCAGTGACCACAGAAACCACTTCCCTCTGGTATCTGGAGCGTAGCATGGTGCTGCTGCATAGGAAACCAAATTGCAAGCAGGTGAGTCTAATGTAAAATGAAATTGTTGAGGGCTCTTGCTCTCGGAGGAGAGACACTCCAAATTGAAGGATATACACAAATGCGAGATGTTATTGTGATTAGCATTATTTTGGGGAAACTTTATCACATAACCCTCTACTCAAGGGACTAAGCTTCAAACAGAGTTAATATAATGTGGGCTGCAGAACAAAAAGTATTCCCTAATCTGTTCACTGCACCATCTAACTGTTCCCTACCTCCCATTTGTAAGCTTCCTTTTGAGTGTTCTATTCTTCCATTAGATCAGGGAATACTTTTTATTCAAATCTGGCCTCAGACACTTAACACTTACTAGACTGTGACCCTAAATAAGTCACTTAACCCCAATTGCTTCACTAAAAACAAACAAACAAACAAAACCAGGAGGTGGGGGAGATGGGAAGAGAAGATAGCATGGGGGAATGGTGGACTGACTGCTCCTCAAAGAAATCCCAAAGTAATACAGTGGGGTGAGAAATGAGAAGTCATTGAACTGACGTCTCTCCTTTAATGGAGTTCCTGGTCCCAACCCCAGTCAGAGAAGCAGATGGTAGTGATGAGCCTGAATATCCTGGCTAATGAGATCTTCCAGGATGACAAGGTTAGCCAAGTAGTGAGCTTCCTGAGATATGATAGGGAAATCAATGAGAGAAGAGCCAAGTTCCCTCAGCTCTTGCTTTCCCTCAGCAGCAGAGCAAGGGTTAGGTGTGTTTTAGTACTGCCAACATCTTTTCTCTCCACACACCAAGGAATAGATCATCCCACAGAAAGGAGTGTCCAGCACTACATAGAATTCCCAATCCCTCTATTTTTGTCCGCCTGCATTTTTTATTTCCTTTACAGGCTAATTGTACACTATTTCAAAGTCCGATTCTTTTTGTACAGCAAAACAACTGTTTGGACATGTATACGTATATTGTGTTTAATTTATACTTTAACATATTTAACATGTATTGGTCAACCTGCCATCTGAGGGGGGAGAAAGAGGGGAAAAATTAGAACAAAAGGTTTGGCAATTGTCAATGTTGTAAAATTGCCCATGCAAATATCTGGTAAATAAAAACTATTAAAAAAAAAAAAAAAAAAAAAAAAAAAAGAAGAAGAGAGAAAGGAGTGTCCAGGTTTCCAGGTTGTCTCAAAGAAACTCACTTAACCCGCAAAATAGCTGAAATATTGTATATTTTCAACTGCATTTCACTATTTTTCATTGCAAATACATCTCTACTACAGAAAGCAGTGTAGAATATCAAGTGTTAACTTTGGAATCACAAAACCTGGGTTCAAATTTGCCTTAATCACTCATACTGTGTAAACCCTTCTCCCTAGGCCTCAGTTTCCACAGCTATTACAACAGAAGGTGGATTACATTACCTGCTAGCTCTAAAACTGAGCTCCTGTGATCCTAGAGTTTAAACACAATTTTTTGGCTAGCCTAGAAACTTGCTAATTACTTTAAACATTTTTTCTATATGAAAATGTATTCTAAACTAAAAAAAAAAAAAAAAAAAAAAAAAAAAAAAAAAAAAAAAAAAACCAGCTTCCCAAATGGATTTTTAAGTCACAACCTATTGTTAAGTTGGCAACTGTTAATAAGGTGAAATTGTCTCCCTTTGCATTTAGCCTTCTTTAATCTATCCTTAGAGCTTTCTGAATTTGTCAGTCTCTCAAAAATCTAATTCCCTATTTTTGTTCTTGTGTTTCTTTATTTCTACATTTACACGACTGTCTCCTTGTGATGTCTTGTCTCTCTTGGACCAACAAATATTTCATTTCTTTTCCTTAGTATCTTTATGAATTATTAGATATGGATAAAAAGTATGTAGAAACCTTTGTAGCCACAGGAATGAAAAGTGCCAGAAAGGAGGGGAATTGGTTGATGAGGATTTAAAAGGAGTAAGAGAAAAAATGCTTGTAAAGGAGAGATATAAAAACGGTATTTCTTATTTTGCCTTAATGCACAAATGCCTATCATTCCAACTACATCACGGACAACAAAATGTTAAATGTCTTCAGAGTAGAAACCATTTCTTGTTTGTTCTTCATTCTTGGCAGTTCTCATTTAGCAACAGCCTCCCAGTGAGGGCTTAGACTATAATCTAGCCTGCTCCAATCTTTTGGGATTAGTCTTCCTGAAACACCAATTTGCCTCTCTCTCTCTTTCCCCCCTCCCTCCCTCCCTCCCTTCTTTCTCTCTCTCTCTCTCTCTCTCTCTCTCTCTCTCTCTCTCTCTCTCTCTCTCTCTCTCTCTCTCTCTCTCTCTCTCTCTCTCTCTCTCTTCTCTCTCTCTCTCTCTCTCTCTCTCTCTCTCCCCCTCCCTTCTCTTCTCTTCTCTTCTCTTCTCTTCTCTTCTCTTCTCTTCTCTTCTCTTCTCTTCTCTTCTCTTCTCTTCTCTTCTCTTCTCTTCTCTTCTCTTCTCTTCTCTTCTCTTCTCTCTCTCTCTCTCTCTCTCTCTCTCTCTCTCTCTCTCTCTCTCTCTCTCTCTCTCTCTCTCTTCTTTTCTCTCTTTCTCTCCTCTCTCTCTTTGTCTCTATCTCTCTCTCTGTCTCTTTTTCTCTGTCTGTCTCTCTGTCTCTCTCTCTGTGTCTCTCTGTGTGTGTGTCTCTTTGTCTCTTTTTCTCTGTCTCTCTGTCTCTACAAAAGTGAGACACACCCTGCCCTTAAGGAATTTACATTCAGAATAACACAGCATGTTCACAGACACTGAGTCAATACCAAGTTATTCTAGAGGGAAGCTCTAATCAGCAAATGACTTGAGAGATGGCATGCTTGAGATAGAAGAGAGCTAAGGTTTCCAAAAGGAGGAGCTGAGGAGAAAAGGCCTTCCAAGCCTGAGCAAACCATCAAGGAACGAAATGGAATAATGGAAAAATTAAATAAACCAGAATGGAGGGAAAACTATATTTGTTCCACAGACACATCAGCTGCATTATTGCCTCCTTTTCTCAAACTGATCTCCAGCATAAAATTCTTCGCTCAAAATGCTGCTCTTTCTTCAAGGCCCAATTTAATTCATTCATAAGCACTTTTCAAATGCTTATTATATTCCAGGCACTGTGCTGGGTGGTAGAGATATAAAGAAAAATGTTGGTAATGTCTTGGAACTTAAAAAGTCAATTAGATCTATTGTCATTCCTAAGTATATTCTGTTCCATGATAAGTGTTAATTTTATAAATTTTAATAATTATCTGAATAAAATCAGAATGCTATGTTTCTTAGATAGAATTGTTAAGTACTAATGACTTAAAGTTGCCCTTTTCACTAAGGAACACCGATATACTCTTTGAGTTGAAAAAATAATGAAAAGATTAACATCAATATTTCAAATACATGAATGATATTACTTATAAACCCTCAATCCCGTTCGTATGGGTTTGCCTTTCAGCTGTTGATTTAATTTGCTCTTTCCAAAATCACAAACGATCTAGTCAACAAATCCAATGTCCACTGGACAGCTGTATTTTTATAGGGCAGCTGGGTAGTGCAGTAGATAGAATGTTGGGTTTTGAGTTAAGAAGATATCTTCCTGAGTTCAAATCTGGCCTCTGACACTTTGGGCAAGTCACACAACTTAGCCCTTTTTGCCTCAGTTTCCTCACTTGTAAAATGAGCTGGAGAAGGAAATGCCAAACCACACCAGTGTCTCTGCCAGAAAACCCCATATGGGGTCATGATGAGCTGGACACAACTGAAGAACAACATGTGTTCATATAAACTACATAGAAGGTACAGTTCATCTGTTAGCATGACTTGTAAAGAGAAAATGGTCCGTTTTGCAAATGGAGGTGCACAGAGCCCCCAGCAGAGAAACACTCAATTTGGCCAATCAAGATAATGCAGCTGCTCCTTTTCCCAGACCCAGAAGTCTAACTGGCTCTGGTGCTTTTTCTCAGCTCCCAAATCCAATTCATGCAAAAGGTTATACCAGCCTAATCATCCACTTTCAGCAGAAGCTACTGGTTTTCCTTTCTAAGCTTCCCAACTCCCTGTTGCCTTTTCGGAAAAGTAAGGGCAGCTAAAATGCAATTCATCTCTTGCTGATCCCATTGTTTCCCTATCAGCATGCAAACAGTATCACTCTCTCCTGTGACTCCTTCCTTTTCTTCCCCCCCATTTCCCCTCCATACCCCCACACCCTGGGAAAAATTAATCAGTGACTCAGTGCAGACCTCTGGTGAAATCTCCTAACCAGGAAGAAGATATTGGCTTTGTCATAAACTTTTCAAGTTCTATCCCTCTGAATTAAATAAAGTCTCTCTCATAACTTCTGACTGCAATACAAAAGCTCTTACATTTTATACTCATTTCTATATCTAACCCACTAAGGAATGGGTCATTCATACTGTTGCCATGGAAATTTAAGACGACATACTGGTTTGAGATTTGAAGCAGAGAAAGCGAGGAGAATTGCCCAGTTTTTTGCTGATATATAGGATTCATGTATTGAGAAATAGTGGGATATTATTTAAAAGCCAAGAGAATCTGGGAAATTAGTCTGATCTAGTAAGTTCAAACCACAGAGCCTTTATTTTTCATAAATCCTTTTGTCTTTCTCATTCTAGTTGCACGTGATATTTGTAAAATGACTTTATTCCCTATTTGTTGAGTCTCCAGATATTGCTGGGCCTATATTTGGGGAGCATTCAGACTAACTAAAAAAGGATCTAGTTTTGCTAAGCCTTGTCATTTTGAAGGAATCAAAAACCATGCTGTTGCAGAATTAAGTGACTAAATATATAATTATGTGATGTCCCTGGTTTCATGGTCCACTGGCCTAAGAATGATATATAGTTTATAAAATAAATTGGTATTTGGACCCTTAACATTTTTGGAAATCCTCTCCAAAATATGATCATAAACTATTGATCTCTGTCAGAGACATTCAGAGTAGAATGCCCAAGCAGGTAAACAAGTAAATTTTCTTCAGAAAATGCCACAGCATTTGGAGTATCTTGAGTTTGTCACTTACTCTTCTCATCCAGATGATCAATGGCTGAGCCAAAGCAGATATTTACCTATCCAGTTTCTTAATTTAAACAACAGAACCTTAATCCCTCTTATCCCTTCCAAAATATTTCAAATGCTGCCCCTTTCCAGGTCAAAATGGCTCATAACTGTCTCCATGCACTAATGTACTCCCTTAACAAGCAGCATCCTGTCCCACATCTGACATTATAGCATCTGCTTCATGTTTCTGATATAAATACCTGTTACCTAGGGCAGCTAGGTGGCTCGATGTATAGAGCACCAGCCCTGAAGTCAGGAGGACCTAAGTTCAAATCTGGTCTCAGACACTTAATACTTCCTAGCTGTGTGACCCTGGGCAAGTCATTTAACCCCAATTGCCTCAACAAAAAAAGCAAACAAATAAATGAATGAATGAATGAATGAAGTATAGGGATTTCTTTTAAATAGATAAATGCCTATTACCACCAGGTATTAGCTTTAAGAATATCTAGAATATTCCCACAGTGGTCTTTCTTCTTCACTTGGCAGTACTCCTTTTCCTAAAACCCATCCTGATTAGATCTGTTGCTGAAGTGAGAAGCCGAGTGATGAACATTATTTTCCTTATTTTGTTTCTACTGTACCTTAACAACCACACCTTACAAATACCAGGCCCAGAAAACACTGGGACTGCCACAATTTATTGCCTTAGAGGATGGTCACAATGACAATAAGCTGCTTTGTTTGGACACTATCCCGGAAGCTTATGATTGTTGCTTCTGTTGCCCAAATCTATGAACCCTCTTGACTGAAACAAAAGGAAGAGCTGCATCCAAACACACCCAAGGAATGCTTGCTTATGACTGAAGGTCAGAAATGAAGACAGAATTGTATCTAAGGTCATTACAGAAGACTGAGTTCCCATCTCTAAGGAATGTACCATAGACCAAGGACACAAAATCTCTTGGACAAAGGCAGCACAGAAAATCAATGAGGAAGTGGTGAGTTCAAGTCACTAAACCCAGACTAATTACAACCAAGAGCACTGAAAGAACTGGCAGATATGATTAGTGAGTCACCAGGGGGTAATCTTTGAAAGATGTTTCAGAATGCAAATAGTTCCTCCCAGCCAAGATGGCTGCCTGAATGGAGATAAATCACTGAGAAATTTACACTAGACTGAATGAGAATGGATAAATCCAATTAGAAACTATAGTAAGTGACTTATTTCCCCCCAGAACTTCACAATAAGTTAGCCAGAAGCCTACAGGTAATAAGAGGAAAAAGCAGAGATAACAACTGTATAACCAAATAAGCCAGTAAGCTGCCAGTCAAACCAGAGACTTCCAAAGTTCTGTGTCTGAGACAGAAAGATTAAAGTCCCAGAGGAGTCAGAAACCTCAGGGTGATCAGTTATCCCCATTTACAAGGCATTGACAAACCCATGATGGGAGACCTTTGAAGCTTTCAGAAATGGGGGCAAACCAATAAAAACTGGAGTAAGCTAAAAAAGACAAAAGCCAATATTTTAAAACATCATAGAGAGTTCTAAAAATCCAAGTTGGAAAAAGAAATTAATTCTATAAAAACTGCAATAAGAGACTGAATGGAAAAAAATAGGTTTTCTGAAAGATATATGAGTATCTCAAAGAAATAAAGTAATAGATTTTTTTAAAAAAATTTAAATCCATAAGGAAGGAATTAGAAGGAGAATAAATACTGGTGATCATTATCAGTAACTCTATGGGCCATTCAGAAAAATTAGAACAAAATCAAAATAATGAAAAAATAGAATAAAATATAAAAAAAACTTACCTAAAAAAAAAGGTTGATAAAAAGGAATTAAAGAATTATTGAACTCACTGAAAGGCATGATTAAAAATAAAGACGATGCTGTATTTTGAGAAAACACAAATAAAAACTGCTCAGGTCTATTAGAACTAAAAGTCAAAGTGAATATAGAAAAAGCAATCTATCAATCACCTCTTGAAAGAAACTCCAAAAAGAAAAATCCTAGAATGCCAAAAGCCAGAGCTTTCAGATCAAAGAAAAAATTCCATACGCATCCTGAAAGAAGCTACCAAAGATCCATTATCGTATCAGATAAGGCCTTGTACTGTGAAGGAGAGAGCTTGGAATATAATATCCCAAAAGGCAAAGACTATAGGGGGATTTAATTTTAATTTAATCTTACAGGGGGAAAATGAACTTTATGGAATAGAAGACTAATAGAACTTCTGATGGAAGATCAGAGTTCAGTGAGAATTTTGAAATGTAAATTCAAGAGTCAAGAGAAACCTACTGTCTTATTATCCTAGAAAAACTTCTATCCTTCCCATTTCTTACCCATTTCTTGATCCTGAGCTCTGCTTTTCGGAAGCCATTTTTTCAGGAAAGCCTTAACCAATCAGCTTCACTTCACTCCTACTCATGCCAGATCAATCTTATTACTTTTTGTGGTAGGGTAACTAGTGATCAGAGAATATTGTAGACATACTCTATCTGGATTTCATGTAAATATTCTCCTACTGGTTGTTAATAGTGTACATTAATGCACAAAGACAGTTATGAGTCATTTTGGAAAGAGGTAGTAGTTGAAATTATTTTGTAAGAAATAAGAGTCTCTCGCTTATCCTTGTGAACAAGATGGAGAGGTGAAAGCTAGGTAACAGTACAGTTGAGTCAATTGACTAGATCCAAAGATTAGTGTCATTTATGTGTTGATAACTAGTTGGAGGGAACATGTAGATAGCATGCTTGTCACATCTGCAGCTAGCATCAACTTGAAAGGAATAGTTAACCCAATGAATTTCAGTTCAGAATCTCTGCAAGCCAAATTAAATTGAATACAATTTTAGACATATATAAAGTCCTCCATGGGTTTTAAAAGGTCAACTTCACAACTAAAAGGTAGGGGAACCATAGCTAGATAATTAATTGGTTTTGGTGAAGAAATCTGGAATTCTTTGTTATCTGGGATGGTTTTCAGGTTGGAAGGAAGGAAAAGGATATTGGGGAAAATAGAAGAGGTATAAAAGCAAAAAGATATTTTTTTTAAATAAGAAAGGTAAGGTTCTGGAACTTTTATCTGAATCCAAAGTCAATAGAAGTCAGCTATATGACACAGCAACCAAAAAAACCCTGTATTTATCCTAATCTTCATCAAGAGACATGGCATCTAGAAAGGGGAAAAGCATACTTTTACTATCTTCTGCTCTGATCAGACTACCTCTGGAATACTGTATTCATTTCTGAGTGACACTTTTTATCAAGAATAGATAAGTTGGAGTGAATCCAGAAAAGAGAAAGAGATCAGGTTAGTGTTAACTCATTTGAAAGAACTAGAAATCCTTAATCTGAATAAAAGAATCACAGAATAACAGGAACCTCAAAGGACAGCTATTCCAACTTATATAAGAATACCCTTTTCAAAATCTATAGCTCTTAGCAAGGCTGTGTGCTACAACAAAATTGTTGTTGAATTTGATATTAGAAGACTTGAACAAAAACCCTGGTTCTGACACTTCCTACTTATGTAAATTTCTACAAGTCACAACTTCTTACATTTAACTTTACTCATCTTTAAAAATAAGGAAGCATAAGGCAGCTAGGTGGTGCAGTGGATAGAGCACCAGCCCTGAATTCAGAAGGACCCAAGTTCAAATCTGATCTCAGACACTTAACACTTGATAGCTGTGTGACTCTGGGCAAGTCACTTAACCCCAGCCTCAGAAAAAAATAAAAATAAAAATAAGGGAGCTAAACTAGATAACTTCTGCAATCTATATCTCCTATTCTCAAGAAGTGGTCACTCCATGGCTCTCTTCAACAATGAGATGATTCAGACCAGTTCCAGTGATCTTGGATGAAGAGAGCCATCTACACCCAGAGAGAGAAGTGTGAGAACTGAGGGTGGATCAACAACATAGCATTTTCACTCTTTTTGTTGTTGTTTGCTTGCATTTTATTTTCTTTCTCACTTTTTTTTCCTGTTTGAGTTGATTTTTCTTGTGCATCAAGATAATTATATAAATATGTATGCATATATTGGATTTAGCATATATTTGATGTTTAAAATCATGTTAAAATATATTGGATTACTTGCCATCTAGGGGAGGGGGAGGGAAAATTGCAAGGATTAATGTTGGAAAATTATCCATGCATGGTTTGAAAATAAAAAACTTTAATAAAAAAAAAAAAGAATTTATCCAAAAAAAAAAAAAAAGTGGTCACTCATCCTTTGTACAAAAAAAGCACATCATTCGACTTTGGGTAAGTCAGATGTTTAGGAGTTTTTTTTTCCTTACATGAAGCCTAAATATCTGTTTCACAATTTTTATCCTTTCCTCTGAGTTTTGCTGTCTGGTGTCAAGGTAAACATGTTTAATTCCTCTTCCAAATTACAGTCCTTTAAACACTCAAAAACAACTTTCATTTACCCTTAAGTCTTCTCTTTTCTTTCCACTGCTCTTCCACCACATGCCCTCTGGCATGCTTTCCCCCTTTGAAAACTGGACTTTCTTGCATGAATGAATAAATCCTAACACATCATGCAATTCCAGACTTTTTGTCTGTTTTATTCTTTTTTGGATTACATATAACCTTCTAGAATCATATTGTAGACATGAAACTCATCCAACCTAGTCTCAATAATACCCATTACCAAAATGACTAGTTTTGTCCCTTTCCCAGTCCCCCAGTATTTGTGTCTTCCCTCTAAAAGTACCTCTAATTTAACCTCTGTACATCTCACACGTAAATAGTTGTTTTCATGTTTTCTTTCCTCCTTGAGAGCAAAGACTTTGTTTTTGCCTTTCTTTGTGTATTCAGTGCTCAAAATAGTGCCACACACATAGAAGGGCTTAATAAGGACTTTCTGACTTGAAGTTCTATCCAGATGCTAATATTGGGACAGAGCACAGATATCTTTAATTTTTATATATCCAGTTATCCCTTCTACATCGTGACTTTCCCTGTTGAGGTTTCGATATATTGCAAGAATTTCTGGAGAGTTTTGTGAAAGCCACAGATGACCACAAAAGCCAGCAGACAACAAAGGAAAAAAATGAGAAACTCAGAAATGCATAGAATATACGTATAGTATTGTATATCAACATATTTTATCTTTCAATGCCATGATAATTTAGACTTCTTATCTGGTACAAAGAAAGGGCCAAAAATTTACTTACATTTTCCAGATTAGTGAGGGCATTGCACCCCTAAATTCCATGATATGTAAGAGATAATTATAATAATCCATTCATATACTATCTAAAATGAAAAAAAAAGACTGATAAATTTTGGTTCATTTTTTAAAATTTATGATGGCTTCCTTTTCTGAGATTATGTGATACAAACATGCAGAAGGGAAATTGCATTGGACATACCAATACCACGTATAATCTCTTTGTATCTTATGCATATGTCTTATTGCTCTAACTAGACCATAAGAAACATTCAGGGCAGTTTTATTTTCCCTTCGGTAGGCAGTGCTACTGACATATTAGTTGCTTGGTTGATTACAATTTCTCCATGTTATCATTTGCCATCTCATCTTTGTTCAGTTCTCAATTCCTTTTTTTAATGTTTTGTGGATAATCTTTTTTAAACCGTCATTGTCAACTTCAGATGACTCTCCTCATATTCCTTAGCAACCAGAAAAGTATAGCTAAACAAAATGAAGCAGTGTTCATATTTTAAAATGTTTACTCCATTGCCTGGAATTCACACTCTCTCTGCTAAAAGGTAGTAGATGTGCTTCCTTTTCAGCCCCCTGAAGTCATGATTTCTCCCTATTTCTTATCTACCAGTATCTCCTTCTTGGTCATTCTTCCACCAGTCTCTCATTCTTCAATTTATGCTATATAGGCTATTCTTTTTAGCCATTAATAATATAATATATTATATAATCATATATTAATAATTATTATATTATATTAATATTGTTAATATATTGGTTATATAGTAATAATATATTACTAATATAAATTACTAATATATATTATATAATATTAATAATATAAAAAATACCAGAGGTTTCTTATACACTTATCAAATAAAGGCAAAACTTCATAGCCAGGCATCCCAGGAGCCTTCATTACCTGGCTCTTACTTTTCTTATATTACCACTTTTTACACACTCTATGCCATAGGGAAATTGAATTACTATTCGTCCCTCAAACCCCTCAGTTCTTTCCTGTTACTGTTTGTCCTGTGTTCTCAAAGAGAATCATGATATCAGGAAGATGATATTATGTTTTGCAAGTGAATTTGATTGAAGTGAGAGAGGGATGTGCAAAGTTGCCAGCCTCAATTTCTCTTCCAGACCATCTGGATCCAGTGGCAAGACATAGGTCAGGATGAATAGGAGACTTTGGCCTTTTTAAGCTAAGGCCTTTAACTTTAGCTCAATTTGACTGAGGCAAAGCCATGCAGGTCCCATATCTATGATGCTCTTCTCCTATATCTTTCTATTAAAAATCCATCCCTTTCTTTAAGACCCAAATCAAAGATCATCTCTTCCACGAAGCTCTCTCAGCTACAATCATCACTCCTTTTGATATCATAGAATTTTGATGGTCTAATTTGTATTACACACTAGACTGTATTTAAAAAGGCCATTAGGTATCTGGATGACCTTAATTCAAATCCTACTTCAAACACTTACTAGCTATGTGAGCCCAGATTAAGTCACTTAATCTCTGCCTTAGTTTCCTCATTTGTAAAATGAGAATAATAAGCACCTATTTTCAGAGTTGCTGTGAGAATCAAATGAGATAACATATAAAGCCCTTTGCAAACTTTATTGTTCTGTATAAATATTAGCTATTATGATAATGATGATTTATTTGTAAATACAATTAATTGGAAGCTCCTTGAGGGTTTATCTCATTTGTCTTGATAGAGTCAACTGAGATTCAGTTCTGTCTCAGATATCTACGAGCAGTGGCACTCTGAGCCACTTTCTCAATTTCAGCTTCCTCATCTACAAAGGGGGGATAATAGGATAATTACATTTATAAAATTATTGTAGGGAGCAAGTGAAATAATGCATGCAAGGTGCTTAAGCTAATATCATGTAGCTTTTAAAATATGTACTATATCACCACATATATTATTAACATAAAGCAAACATTATTATTTATTGTGCTCTCCTAGCACTTAGAAGAATGCATTTTATATTACTAAGTGCTTATACAATCAATAAGCACTTATTAATCACCCACTATGTATCATAAATATATATTAAATTAAAAGCATCCTGAAAGAGTTAATGAACATAAGGTAACCAGGAAGTGATCCCCAACAAGAAAAGAAGCCAAAACTATCCTTATTATTCATCCAGGGCAGCTTATATATTTGTTACATATCAGCTCTTTATATCCAACTGGGCAGAAACCATCTGTTTTTCTTTTCCACATTTTGGTTAGTACAGGAAGTCGCATGCTGCTCCTGTCAGTCATACGGAGCAGCATGTGTTTGAATAGTATTCTTTGGAAAATATGCATACCGAAAAAAAAGCTGCCCAGCAGGAAGTAAAATGTGTAATTATTGTCTTTCCATATAGACATCCAATCCATTCAAGACAGGACCAAATAGATTTCCCTCAAAAATCTGGTCAAGTCAAAATGACCTGGAAAAAGCAATAATGGAATTCTCCCACGGCTTCTTCCATTGTTTATCCTCTAATCAGATTGGTTTATACTCTTAATTTTACAAAAATATAAACTATTTTTGTATTCTGTTTGTTGATTTTTGAACATCTTCACATCCTACAGAAGGATATTTTGAAATCCTCATTAGCTCTGTATTTTCCAAATAAACATGGTTCTTGAGATTCTGCCCACTTTAAAAATTTGGTATTCTTTTCTATATTAAGTCAAGTTCATCTAACAATTTATCACTGAATAGGTTAATTTACCTTTACCACTTTTGTCTTTGAAAATTATCTAATCTTTAAAATACTATCACTATAATTAGATCTAATGATTCTCAAACCTAACTCTAATCTTTCTTTTGTCCTCTAGACTTGGGTCTCAAGATTGCTAATGTACATTTTAAATTGGATTTCCTATGGACATCTTAAACCCAATATGTCTCAAACAACTCATCTTCTTTCTCCCCAAAACTCCCCTCTTCTAAACTCCCCTATTAGTATCAAGAGTACCATTGTCCTCCCAGTCATCCAGGCTTGTAACCTAGATGTCATCCCCAAATAGTCACCCTCTCTCCCTCTCCTCTATTCAATGTCTTGCCAAAGCCCCTGATTTTACCTTCAGAACACCTCTCATATACCCCATTCTCTTTGGGACACTAGTGCAGATCCTCTTCACTTCACTAAAATAATAATAAAGTAATAGCACTGAAAGATATTACAATAGCATTTGGTTGATCTCCCCACTCCAAGTCTCTCCCTATTCCAGTCCATTCTCAACTGTCAAATTAATTTTTCTAAAATTCAGGCCTTACCATGTCACCTCCTCTTACATTTAGTTCCAGGAAATCCTTATTATCTTTGTTTGGTGTTCAAAGTCTGCCCCCCTTCCACTTTTCCAGTCTTCTGTCTTACTTCCCCCACTACTTACTATGATGTACTCTTCAATTCAATGACACCAGCCCTCTTGCTGCTCCAAAATAAAATGCTCCATCTTGTGACTCAGTGCAATTTCTTTCTCTCACCCCCGTTCTTGTAGTTCTCTTCCTCTTCTCTGTATACTGGCTTCTTTCAAATCCCACTTCCTACATGAATCCTCTCTTGATTCCCCTTAATGCCTTCCCTCAGTTGATTATTTCCAATTTATTCTGCCTATATCTTGTTCCTATGCAGTTGTTTGCATCTTGTGTCCCCCAATAAACTGAAAAGCAGGGATTGTGTTCTGCCTTTCTCTGTAATCTCCAGCATTCAGAACCATATTTATTTAGAAAATACAGAACTATTGAGAATTTCACAATATTCTTATATAGCATGTGAAGATTCTCAAAAATCAACAAAGTACAATACAAAAATAGTTTATATTTTTGTAAAATTAAGGGTATAAACCAATCTGATTAGAGTAATTAATGTAGTAGTAGTAGTAGTAGATTAATATAATTAATGTTTCTGGCTAATTCAATAATTTACCTGACTTTTCTGCAATTAATCAAATATTAATTCAACAAACATTCATTAAAAACTTATATTCCAACCAAATTGGGGGAAAGAGAATAAACATTTACATAGCCCCTACTATGTGCCAGGCTCTATGCTAAGTGCTTTACAATTATCTCACTTGAATGACCTAGGAGGAAAACACAGTGGAGTTGAAGTCAGAAGTCCTGCTCTAAGCCTTGACTATATATGCTCACCTTGGGATCTTGTCAAATTCATTTAATGTTTCTGTGCCTCAGTTTTACCAAACCACTTTTGGTAATTGCACTACAGTATTTCTGACTCCTCTAATTTGGAAATCCTCTGCTTCCTTGGAGTACTAGATTTTTCTAGATCTTATAAAATCTCAGCATTAAAAGGGACTTCAGAGACCTTCAATCCAACCTGTTGCTGAAAATACTCTCCCCTTCATTTCCCACATATGGCTCTCCAGTCTTTGCTTGAAGACCTGTATTCAAAGGACACCTACTCTATCATCTGGTCGCCGATTCCAACTTTGGATAGATCTAATTGCTAGGAAGTTTTGTCTTATATGAAACCCAAGTCCTTGGCAACTTCTACCCATAGCAACTCGTTTTAATCTTCAAGACCAAGTCCTTCTTCATATGAAATACTTGAAGGTGGTTCTTATGTTCCTTCTTGTCCCAACTAAGTTTCTTTTCTCCAGGAAAAGCATCTTCAATTTCTTAATTTGATTCTCATTAGGTAAAATATTGAGACCCTATTAACAGCCTCACCCTCCTCCTAGACAATCTCTTATCCTTTCAATGTCCTTCCTAAAACGTGGTGCCCAGAAAGAGCTAAATCAAATTGTGGTTCGAACAGAAAAAAAATAGACAGGGAGATTGTCATTTATCTCCCTCTGGACAGTATATCTTTCTTTAAAAACTGTGGTGGTCAACATGATTAATGCAGAAATATGTTTAAGGTGATTGTACATGTATAACATATGTCAGATTGCTTTCTCTCTTGGAGAGAGGGAGAAAATTTTGAAATTCAAAATATTACAAAAATGAATATTGAAAACTATCTTTAAGGGTAATTGGGAAAAATACCATTAAATACAAAAAAAAATAGTAGTATACCATCGGTTTGTTTGAGAAGGGAGATTGCAAGGCGATTGGGATTAAGTGACTTGATTAGGATCATACCTTTTCATACAGTGAGGGTTAAGTGTCTGAGGTCAAATTTCAACTCAAGCCATCCTCCTGACTTCAGGACTGGTGCTCTATATGCTATGACATCTAGCTGCCCCTAGCTTATTTGTTTTATTTTATTTTTATAGCAGCGAGTTTTCTTTGAAAAGGGGCTCTGTTGGGGGCAGCTAGTGGTGCAGTGGAGTGGCGAAGTGGATAGAGCACCAGCCCTGAACTCAGGAGGACCTGAGTTCAAATTTGGTCTCAGACACTTAACACTTCCTAGCTGTGTGACCCTGGGCAAGTCACTTAATCCCAATTGCCTCAGCAACAACAACAACAACAACAACAACAACAACAACAAAAAGAAACACTGCAAAGGGGCTCTGTTTTTAGGGTGTTCTCTCTTTAGCATAAAAAGGATCTCAACAGAGGAAGATCATCTCTGAGAGATTTTACCCCCTGGAGAGTATTAATGAATCTGAGGACCAAAAGTAAAGAGGAATCATTATATTTAGTTTTGCTGAAATTCACTTAAAATTAATTTAATATTAATATTTTTATATTTTTATACTTGAGTTAGATTTTTAAAGCTTTTTAGATTTTATCTAAATTTAAATATTATCTAAATCTAATTTTGACTATTACTGTCTCAAAAAAAAAAATAAAGCTTTATTGGTGCCTTTGTTTTTATATCCTATTTAGAGAATCAGAGAAATAAGCGAGTTGGAAATCCTCTGGACTCTGCCCTGGTCAAATAGCATCTTCTGGACGCTACAAATTAAGAAAGACATTAGCAACTTGGAGAATATCCAGAGAATGACAACCAGAATGCTACAGAAATGTGAGTACATGGGCTATAGTGATGCTCTGAAGGAATTAGTAATATGTAGCCTGAAGAAGAGAAGACGAGAGCTGTTTTCAGTTATTTGAGGGACTGTCAGGAGAAGAAGGGATCAGTCTTGCTCTGCTCACACCAGACCAAGAAGCAGTGGGTGAAAGTGGCCAAGAGCAGAATTTAGGCTTGATGTCAGGAAGCAACAATTGGCGATATCCAAAAGGGAAATGGACTCACTTGCGATATGGTAAGGTTCCTCCCCTTGGAGGTCTTCAAGAAGAGACTGGATGACTGGAGTATGTTGTAATGGGGATTCTTTGGGTGTACAGGGTGGACCACTAGCCACTGATTCCCATCCTGTGAAATAGTCTCTGCTCTCAAGGAACTCACATTTCATTGGGGAAACAACATATGCGTATTGGTTGGTTCAAAATGTATACACAGTAAATACTTTATGCAGTTTATTGCAAGATTCAGCCTTCTCTTCGGATTTAGTGAAAGTGAGACTCTCGGTCTTCTGCTGTTCTTGTGGCCCGTGGTAGCGGTAGTTTCCACCCTCTGTGGCTATTCCCCCTGCCATCTTTTGACTCCATGCATTGGTTTAAGTCATCTCTCATTGTTTGCTATGTATACAAAATTCTCACCTCCACATTATTTGTTGAAACTCATCTCTTTCTTCAAAAAACTCAGGTGATGGGGCAGCTAGGTGGTGCAGTGGATAGAGCACCAGCCCTGAAGTCAGGAGGACCTGGGTTCAAATGTGACCTTAGACTTAACACTTCCCAGCCGTGTGACCCTGGGCAAGTCACTTAACCCCAATTGCCTCTGCAGAAAAAAAGAAAAAGAAAGAAAGAAACTCAGGTGACAACTTCACCATAAAACCGTCTCAAATCAGAATTTCAGAGTTGAAAAAAGTCATCTTTCATGTAGGCTAACAAAGGTACCATTAGACATTTAATCTTTCCTTGAAGACCTCGACTAAAAGGAAACCCACTTTTTCCTAAAGCAGCCTTCAGTCAGCTCTCATTGTTGGGAATTCCTTACCTCACACCTAAATTGTCTTTTTTATAACTTCTACCAAGAGATCCTAGTTCTGTTTTGGGGGATTAAACAGAACAAGTTTAATACATAGAACAATCAAAGATAGAAGCTATCTTTTCCCAACCCCTTATTCTTTTCTGTCTGACTTCCTCTGTTAATTTATCATTTTCCTACTATTATTCATCTTATCTTCAAATCTATTTTTAAGTTCTTTCAAGGTAGAGCATCACTTTTTCATTTATTTTCCCAGCACCCAAAAAACTTAAAGCACAGTACACTCTGCACATTGGCTATTTTTAAAAGGAATATTTTTTCTCAATTACATGTAAAAACAATTTTTAACATTCTTCTTTTTTTAAACTTTGAGTTCCAAATTCTCTTCCTCCCTTTTTTCTCTTTCCCCTTCCTGAGATAAGAAATTTTATATGATTATACATATAAAATATATTCCCATATTAGTCATTAGATTAAAAAGGAAGGAATGAAAATAAGAAAGGAAGAAAAGAAGGAAGGAAGTAAAAGGAAAGAAAAGGAAGGAAGGAAGGAAGGAAAAGGAAGGAAGGAAGGAAGGAAGGAAGGAAGGAAGGAAGGAAGGAAGGAAGGAAGGAAGGAAGGAAGGAAGGAAGGAAGGAAGGAAGGAAGGAAGGAAGGAAGGAAGGAAGGAAGGAAGGAAGGAAGGAAGGAAGGAAAAGGAAGGAAGGAAAAGGAAGGAAGGAAAAGGAAGGAAAGACAAGAGGAAAGAAGAAGACATAAGAAAGGAGGAGAGTGAAGGAAAAGGGAGGGGAGAAAAAGGTGGGAGAGTGGAGGGGAGAAGAAAAAGGAAAGAAGAAAAGGGGAGAAGAAAGGAAAGGAAATAGGTTTTAGTCTGCACTTAGTTCTTTCTCTGGAGATAGATGGATTTTTCATCATGAGTCTTTTAGGATTGTCTTCAATCATTACATTGCTGAGAATAGCTAATATCATTCATAGTTGATCATAAAATATTGCTGTTACTGTGTATAATGTTCTCCTGGATCTGCTCATTTCACTCTGTATAAGTTCATGTAGGTCTTTCTGGTTTTTCTGAAATAATCCTTTTGTCATTTCATAAGGTACAAATAGTATTCCATTACAATCATATAGCATAAGTTGTTCAGCCATTCTCCAATTGATGGATGTGTCCTCAATTTCCACTTCTTAGCCAAAAAGAGCTGCTATAAATACTCTTGCAAAAATAGGTCCTTTTTTAAGAATTTTCTTTGTGATGTGGACCTGGTAATGGTATTGCTGGATCAAAGAGTATGCACAGCTTATAGCCCTTTGGGCCTAGTTCCAAATTGCTCTCCAGCATGGTTGGAACTTTAACAACTCTCCAAATATGCACATTAGGCTCTTAATAAATGTGTATATGTTAATTTAATGAAATGGAATGGAATTACTTTACATCCTCAGCTATGTCAGGTAGTATGCTCCAGGGTAGATACAGGAATAAATTAGACAGTCTTTTCTGCTGACAGAATTAAACAATGTAGTCAACCTGCTATAAACATTCACTCAGCCATATATTCATCCACCTCTCAAGCTTTTGTATGAAGCAATCTTATACTCATTGCTTCTTAATGATATCGATCGAGAATGATTTACTGACCTCTGTGTCCTCTCTAACAATTAAATATTTATTAGGAGGAGAATTTAATGTATTAGGTAACACATTCAACATTTATTGAGTACCTACTGTGTGCAAGGCATAAGATAAAAATATAGGATCTTGGGTTTACCTATGGATGTTAAATGCCATGAAGCCACATTTCTTACAAATAAAAAATTGACTAAATGACTTACCTGCAGTCACACAAATAATAATTAGCAAAACTAGAATTCATTATCAGATCCTCATTCTGCTATGCTGTGTGCTTCCTCTCTCAGAGAGAGAGAGAGAGAGAGAAAGAGAGAGAGAGAGAGAGAGAGAAGAGAAGAGAGACAGTGACAGAGACAGAGAGAGAAAGAGCAGATACTTGTAGACAGAAGGGAGGCTGGGAAAGATTTCCTAGAGGAAGTGGTACGAAAGTGGAATCTTAAAAAAAAAAAAAAAACTAAGGATTTTGACAGGGGGAGATGAGAAGTGCATTTCAGGCATGAGAAATATCTGTGTGATTTCATGAAATAGAAATGATGGAATTTCAAATTCAAGAGTCAGCTAATGGCCAAGTTTGACCAAAATTTAGAGTCCATGAAGCAGGATAATATGATATAAGGCTGGAAAAGCAGATTGTAAATACATTGAAAAGGGTCTGGAATATCAGGCAAAGAGTTTATAATTTATCTTAGACCACTATGGAGCCATTGAAGGTTTTTGATAAATAGGATCACATAGATATATCATTGTCTTAGGAAAATTATTTTGGCAGCTACGTGGGGCAGAATTATTAAACACACAACCTAAAATAGGTCAAAATATAATTGGGAAATATTTAACAAAATAAATAAAAATACAATAGAATATAAATAATGTCCGAGCCACTAGGTAATGTAGTAGATAGTGACACACCTGGAATTAGACAGACTCAACTTGCTGAGTTTAAATCTGGCCTCACATACTTCCTACTTATATGACCCTGGACAAGTCATTTAATCTTCTTTGCCTTAGTTTCCTCCTCTATAAAATGAGCTAGAGAAGGAAATAGCAAACCATTCCACTATGTTTGCCAAAAAAAATTCCAAATGGGGTCACAAAGAGTTTGACACAATCGAAAAATGACTGAACAACAACAGATAATGATATGAGACCCAAGGGGATCTTTACATATGGCTCCTATTTCTATCTGAATCTGACATCACTAGTGTAGAGAATGGATTGGATAGGGAAAAATCTGAAAATGAAGGTAGGGGTTTGTTACAACAGTCCATACGTGAAGCGATGAGGGTCTGAAATAAGGTGGGGGCTGTGTGAATGAAGAGGCAGCACATGGAAGAAATATTATGGAGGTAGAATCAGCAAGATTTGGCAATTGATTAGGTAGGGCAGTGAGGGAAAGGAAAGAGTCCATGATTATTCTGAGCTTGCTTAGCTAAGAGATTGACTTCAGATAAGTTGTTTTATTTCTTGATTCTTCAAATCCATGATTTTGTAAGCAGGGTTACTCCCTCTACTAATGCATATTATCTCCTATCTGGGCCTTTGCAAGGCTCTCTTAATGAGGTATTATGACTCAGAAACTGATCAATCTACAGCTAATTTAATAATGATCCTCCCTAGACTTAGCTTGGAGACTCCTTGAGTAATAGGTAAATAGTTCATTATCAATCCAATACCAAAAGTTCTCTCACCTTAGCATGATTTCCTTGGTTTTGCTTTGTTATGGGTGTCTTACAAGGATTTTCTTTTTCTCTTTTTTTTTTTTTTTTTTTTTTTTTCCTTCTTTGGGGTGGGATGAGATAAAAGGAAGAAAAAAATAGATTTCTTTTAATATTAAAAAAATTGATTTTTTAAAAAAGGAGATGAGAACCATATGGATAGAATAATACAAATATTATCAAACTTTACTCATACTTTACTAGTCATAGTTTTGTGAAACTTTTTTCTGCTTTTCAAAAAAAAAAAAAAACTAAAAGGGACGACTTTCTTGGAGAGGGTAGGAGAAAGGATGAGATTGTGAAATGTGATATAAAAGCAAAATTTATCAACAAAACTTTGCTTTTTAAAAAACCTCTACAATTTACCACAATGATGCTTTGGCAGAATGGAAGCAGCAACATCCTAACCAATGTTAACATTTTTTAAGCCTATTGTTATCTTTAATGTGTTTGTGGTTATAATGTGCAATTTCTCCCGACCACAGAGTTCTGTTAATCTTCATTCAATAATCTAGATGTAGTTCAAACAACAAGAAACTGGCCCAATATTGACTTCAGTCCTAGCACTTGAAATTGAAGAAAAGAAATAGTTTGCCAGTCTTTAGAATTAAAACCACATTTAAAGTTATTTTCTTTCCCAAACTATTGGACTATTTCATTGTCCAGCTTGATTGGTTTGCCAAGATGATACGGTGTGCTGCTTCCAGTCCTGGAAATAAATCACTATGATACTTGATGGTACGTCTCCTCCCATCTCCAGCTCTGTCTATATTGACAATAGCAATGTGACAATGTGACCCAACAGGATCTTGGAAGCTTTTTCTATGTCTTTGCCACCATTATTCAACTTAGATTACCTTCTGGTTTGGAAAAGGGAAGGAATAATTCCAAAAACTAGGTCAGCTTTCAAAATGTTCCATAATCTAATTCAAATGGTTACTGGTTATTGTCCTTTGTTCTCAAAGAATCACTATGGAAGACTTAAGTAATACTGCGTCAGATGCTCTGCCACCAGTTGAACACAAATATTCCCTTATGAACAGTTGGGGTAGACTCTCTAATTTTGTGCATCTCACATTTCTTCTGAAGTAATTCATTTCTGCTTTGCTCATAGAGCACAGCCCCTTTTCTGATGAGGGGACGCCATCAGTCCTGTGACGGTGTCTCCATGCCATACAATTGATTCTAAAGTTCTTAAGAGACCTTGAGAGTGTCCTCGTATCACTTTTTCTGACCACATTATGAGTGCTTGCCCTCTGCGAATTCTCCATAAGACAATCTTTTTGGCAAGCATACATTTGGCATTGGAACAATGTGGCCAGCCCAAGGGAGTTGTGCAGTAAAGTTGGCAGTTTAGTTCGAGAAGTCTTGTATCTTATCCTGCCAGGTGAGCTTCAGAATCTTCCTAAAGATGCAGAATTCTTAGCTCAGCAAGAAGGCAGGTGAAATTCAGTTTTATGATGATTATAACAATCCAAAGCATTTTTTATGATGCACTGAAGATTGTTTATGGACCAAAAATGTATGGTGCATCTCAACTATTCAGTGCTGATGGGACCAAGTTGATCAGTAATAAGAACATGATCCTAGAGAGATGGGCTGAATACTTCCACAGTGTTCTCGACAGACCACCATCAATCAATGCTGAAGCTATTGACCTTTTACCTCAAGTTGAAATCAATCACTCCCTAGCTGAAGTTCCACCTGAAGAAGTTTTGAAGCTATTCAGTGTGGCAAAGCACCTGGTACTGATTCTATTCCTGCTGAGTGGGTTTCCATGGCTCATACAAGCTGAATGACATTTTCCAGATTATATGGGAAGAGAAGGTTATGCCCCAGGAGTTTAGCTAGTAGTCCCTTTCTCCCTAACATCTCATCCTTCTCAGTTAATTATATGTACAAATTTTCTCCAGATAGCCAATGTACAAGAGTAAGCTAGCTTCAGAATTAGGAATACTTGGATTCAAATCTTCCTTCTGACATATGTTAGCTCTATGACCATGAGAATGATACTTCCCTCAATACCATAATAAACTTAAATACTTTAAGTTGCTAATGAGTAGCCAGTCTGTATCAGTAAAGTATTCAACACAAATAAAAGCAGAGATTGGGACCAAAACAAAACAAAAATGTTCTACCTCCTGATCAATTCTATTTCCTAGTCCCCAAACTCTTTCCCAGTAAAAGGGGGGGGAAAT
The DNA here is from genome assembly GCF_048593235.1 of Sminthopsis crassicaudata. NCBI lineage: Eukaryota > Metazoa > Chordata > Mammalia > Dasyuromorphia > Dasyuridae > Sminthopsis > Sminthopsis crassicaudata. The sequence goes on from NC_133622.1 coordinate 28,300,168, forward strand.
GGAGATTGGGAGATCTTACTGGATTTCAGACTTTCAGGCTTCCATTTTCTCTATTCCTTCTTTCCAGAAGGTTCAGGAAACTGGAAACCATTGCCACTCAGTTATGGGCCTTAAGCCCCTCTTCTGTTTAAAAGTGGAAGGAAAATGGTAGCCTTACTTTTAGAATGACTGCTTCAGTTCCAGCATAACCTTAGAGATACAAGTCAAGCAGGAGTAGAAGGATATTGGAGTGATGTATACCAAAGCACCCAAAATGAAAATTAGCTGCAAAGAGCTGTGGAACATAAAGCATTCTTTGGGTTTCTAAAGCTCTAGAAGCCCCAAGGTTTTGAGATGGGAGACACTCCAGTCTTTGGGACTGGCAACCTTCAGGCAGACACCAGTTTGTGTATCATTGAATGAATGACTCAGGGGAAGGAGATGATTGGAAAGAGCCCCTTTGTCTCCAAATCTATTAAATCTCTCAGGCAAAATATACTCACTGCCAAGTGAGCTGTCAGCACTGGATACCTGAGGAAGAATCCACACCAGGCAGAAACTGTGGAGTTCTTTGTTTCAACAACTCCATTAGTGCTGGGCTTGAAGTGAAAAGAGCTACAATGACAGATGGAAAACCGATGACCCCCGAGCCTTTGCTGGAGCTTGCAAACGTTACCCTCACTCTTCCCTTAGAACACAAGCCAAATGAGATAAGATGCCCCGTGAAGTACAGGGTGATCCAGTAACTACCAGCATGGAGGAGGGGCAGAGTAGAAGAAAGGAGCAAAATACTGATTATCATTTATATAGCACTTTCCATTTTATCTTCTGTCATCTCCATAACCAACCTGTGGGTAGATGTTAATAGTGTTCCCATTTCTTTTTTTTTTTTAATTGTTTTATGTTTTCTGGTTATACAAGTACATTACATTTTTTAAAATATATATTTCTTTATGAATCATGTTGGAAGAGAAAAATGAGAAAAAAAGGGAAAAGCCATAGGAGAGAAAAAAAAACAGAAGAAAAAAGCAGAAAAAGTGAAAGTTGCATGTGTTGATTTACATTCATGCTCCATAATTCTCTCTTTGGATGCAGATGGCAGTTTCTATCCAAAGTTTACTGGAATTACCTTCAATCACTGAACCACTGAGAACAAGTCTTTCATAGTTGATCATCTCACAGTCTTACTGTTAATATGTCCATTCTTGGAAATAATTGTTTTGCTCCCCATCACGTCTTGTAAATCTTTCCAGGTTTTTCTAAAATCAGTTTATTCGTCATTTTTTAATAGAACAATAATATTCTATTACCTTCTTATACCACATCTTGTTCAGCCATTTCCCAATTGATGGGCATCTACTCACTTTCCAATTCTTTGCCATCACAAAACATTTTTGCTTAGTGTTCTCATTTCACAGATGAGGAATCAGAGCTGAATTGACTTCACAAGGTTACACAACTAGTAAGGACATATATGAGGTTCTGTCTTCCTGACTCCAAGTTGAGAAATCTTTCCACTCTCCACTCCCCTCCAGCTCCCAATTAATTGCTTGCTTCATTTAATGCTACATTTTACAGAAAATGATTACCAAGATCAGTCTAACACATTTATGCCTCCAAACAGATAGATCTTAGTTCTTAGGACTTTTTGACTCAAAGCTGTCTAGGTGATGAGATGAACAGTGTCATTCTCATTTGCTAATTGAAATTATTCGTTCATTTGTTATTTCTAGATTTATTGAATTAATTATATTATATTACAGATAATATAATTATATATAATGTAATACATATATAATTATAATACATAATAATTGTGGATGTATGTATATGTTATTGAGTACTATAATAGATACTAGACTAGAAGTGAAACATATCATTTAAGAAAGGTAAAGTCCAGAAAGATTGATTGTATATCCAGGGTTATACAAATAGTAAATGACAAAACTAACATCCAAGTTTATAGCTATTTAGATTAGGCCAACATATAAACTATACAAAGGCCAAACTATCTTTGTAACCTTTCACGATGAATCTTCCCTGCTCTGCCTTCCATTGCGTGAGACCTTTGTATGTCATGTTTTCTATTTAATTAAATATATCCTGTATCATTTTTGGTATTTTGATAGCCTGGGTGCTTGCATAGAAGCTGAGAATTCTTTTCCCTGTCACCCAAAGAGACCTTTTGTGGGTGGTTCTGTAGGACATGAGTGTAAAATAACAGAAGGTCTTTTGTTTTGTGAACATCTAGAAACAAAACAAATTCTAACGTTCCCAGGGGAAAGCCCCAAATTCTGACGTTCTCAGGGGAAAACCCAAGTAGAGCCAAGTGCCAAAAAACATGATTGTTGAAAAGATCCCAAGAATAAACTCAATATGCAGAAACCCAAATTTAGTCCATTGGTTATATCAACATGCTATTAATAACACCTGGCTACATTAACATTCCCTCCAAAAAAATCACAATTCTCTTATTTCTCAGTGTTTATGAGTTTATTAGTTGGAATTCCTAGGACACTAAAGCCTTAAAGTTAGAAAGGTAAATAGGAAATATTCAATAGTTCTGTAGTCAAGTATTATTTGGTTCCTCTGAATATTCTTTTCCCTACCATGTGTCATTAAGAAAACCTTATTCTTTATAATGTTGTGAGTTTTTTCCCCCTTTTGATCTATTTCTTCTTTCACAACTGTGACTGATACGGGAATATATTTACATGATAGCACATATATAAACTAGATCAAACTGCCTATCATCTTTGGTAGAGGGGAGGGGAGAGAGGGAGAAAGAGAGAAAAAAATTGGAACTCAAAGTCTTGTAAAAATGTTCTTGGCATGTAATTGAGGAAAAATGCTATTTAACGAAAAAATATTTTTTAAAAGTGACTTCTTGAGCATTCTCTCTCTATCTCTTTTTCAACTTATTTTTTTCTTGAAGGTTATCATCATTAGGGTGGGAGATCTAGGGTTTTTTTTTTCCACAACTTGACTTTTATGAAAATGTTTTGCCCGACTTCACAGGTGGTCTCTTAATTGTCAGTGGGGATAAGGAAGAGAATCTAGAGCTCAAAAAATTTAAAAATAAATGTAAAAAATTGTTTCAATGTACCTGGGGTAAAATATTAAATTATTATAAATTATTAAATTATTAAAATTAAAATTAAAATATTAAAACTTTTATAAGAGAGAAATAAAGCCTGTATTTGGAATACTTGCTCTAATTATTCTCCCTGAAAAGATTGAGGGAAAATTTTAGTCCATTGGTTATATCAACATACTTGATTTTGGCTACATTAGTTTTAGTTGTGCAAAAACTTTTACATTCAATATAATCAGATTTATCCATTTTATATTCTGTTTGGTCTAAACTCTTCTCTTATCCATAGATTTGACAGGGAAAACTATTTTGTGATCTCCTATCTTTTATTATCTAAATCATGTAGAATTTTGACCTTATCTTGGTATATAGGGTGAAACATTGCTCTACATCTAGTTTCTCCCAAATTGCTTTTCAGTTTTCACAGAAGTTTTTTGTTAAGTAGTGAGTCCTTATTCCCAAAACTTGGATCTTTGCCTTTATTAAACACTAGATTACTATGGTTTAAAAAAAGTGACTTCTTGGAGAAGGGGTTCACCAGGGGAAAATACTGTTTACAAGTGCTTTCTTCTACCCAGAGGATGCTTATAAGCTTAATCTAGGTTCACACTTCACATTCAATAGGTATAGTCTTAAAGGGGGTGGGCACAAGTTTATTAATGCTCAGAACCTTGATTTAAATGAGATATAAGGGAAGAGGAAACTCAAATCATAAAAGCAATACACAATTAACAAAGACAGTGGCTGCCATGATAATAAAGATACAAACAACATATAACATACATCATCACCCCTCCGAGGAAGCGCCAACATCTGAATTCCTTGTCTGGAAGGATGCATGGTCCCAGCTATTCAGAGTCTTGATTGGAAAGCTAGGCAAGCTGTATAGAACTTACTAGATGAATCCTCAAAGTCCCTTTCTACTAAAGGGTTTTTATAGGCTGAGAACAAAGAAGGCACTATGCTAAGTATTCTCATTTGACACGTGACTCTTGAGACAGAGTAGCCCCCTCAGGTACAGGATGTACCATCACAAGAGGCCCACCAAGGAGAATATTTGTTTATTGCTTTAGGAGGATTATGTTTACTCCAGGAACTGGCCAGGTTTTTAGGGGTAAACACAGACCTACAATAAAGGATACTCATTAAATAAAGCACCAGAAGGGTGGCCAACCCTTCTTGTGTGCTTTCTGAGATTCTATCAGATAACTGGGAACACATTTCCAATGTTCTCAGCAAACAAATTTACACAAAGGCCTGCTTGAAACAAACTAGGATTCTTCACTAAGATTCTTTACAATTTTCAACCAGAATAGTACTGTAAGTTAGAAGAATCACTTAAGTCTTTAGGAAAAGATGAAAGCATACTAGCTAGAGAAAAAGATTGGTTGGACTCTTCATAACCTCAGATGTGGCCCCTGGTATATCATGTTTTCTATTTAATTAAATATATCATATCATTTTTGGTTTTTGTTAATATGGGTACTTGCATAGGAGCTGGGAATCCTTTCCCCAATCACTTAAGGAGACTTCACATAGAGTAGTTCTGGAGGACACGAGTATAAAATAATGTAAGGGCCGTTTTTTATTTTGTTTTGTGAACACATAGAAACAAAACAAATGCTGACATTCCCAGGGGAAAGCCTAAGTAAGACCAAACTTCAAAGGATATGATTGTTGAAAATATCTCAAGAATAAATTCAGTCTGCACAAACCCAGAGCCTTTGATTTGAGTCCATTGGTTACATCATTTGCTGGGGTAAATAATATCTATTCTGTTCCACTGATCTGCCTTTCTATTTCTTCTCTGACCCCTGGACATGTATTTTTAAAGAGTAGTCCCCCTGCTGCTGACCAGCAACTGTGGTCCCTGAAGAAGAGGTAATAATTAGCACCACCTTCTGGAGGACAAATGAGTGGGTCAATATTAAACTGAATGCTGTGCTAGACCCTGGAGATACATAGTGAAAAAGAATGAAACAGTTCCACTCAAAACCACTTACATTCTAACACATGCTGATATATTCAGCATAAATAAATGAATGTAGACAAAGTAGTTAAATCCAAAGTAGTTTGGGAAAGAAGTTCCTGACTATTGGGGAATGCAGAAAGACTTTCTACAAAAGATACCCTGAGCTGCATTTTAAAAGAAAAAAAGAAGGGATTGAGGTGGAAGAAGTGAGGAGGAAGTGCATTCCGGGCTTGTGGAACCAAGGAGAAAGCATGAGAAAGCTGTTGGGCTAGATTGCCATGTGTGAGGGGAGGAGTAATGTCCAGTATACCTGGTACAATTAGTGGGAGTCAGTTTGTGTAGGGCTTTTAAAAGACAAGGAAGCAAAAGGAAACCAAGTAAATGTATTTAGTAAGAGAGTTCCAGATCCAGATCCATGCTTAAGGAGAATTACTTTGGCTTCAGCATGGATGTAGGAAGGACTGGGATAGTGAGAGTCTTGATTCAAGGAGACCAATTAGGAAGAGGTTCCACAGAGTACCCAAAATAGGTGTGGACTGTGGCAGGGGTGAGGCTGGCCCCCAGGGCTTCTCTGAGAGCTGCCACTATGATCAACCACAGGAAAGCTTGCAGGGAAAGATCAGCTCAGGACAGAGCACAGACAATGAGGAATGCGCCTGTCTCTCTCCCTTTCTGGAACACCATCTGGGACAGTGTCAGCCATTGCACGAGAGCTATAAAAATCCTGAGGTGAGATTGAGTCACTGGAGGGAGAGTTCTTTATTCATGTGGCTCTGAGGGAAGAGCTTTGTGAGTGGCTTACTATGTAAACAAAGCTATTTTGTTTTGAAGCCTTGTGAAATTAGGTGCTTGTAAGGGAGAACGTGTAAGTGGCTCCTCTTATCTGGGCACAGTGGGCCAGAGAAGTGAGAGTTTCTCCAAATGTACTTTATCCCTTTGTGTGGGGAGATAGACTCTGACATAAGGGTTACATAAAAACATATTTAATATATGAGCAATTATTATTGCTTATTCAGGGTAACAGACAGTAATGAACTCTTTCTTTTGCCAAGCATGGTGAGCCAGCTTTTGGCAAAAGTTCATGGAGTCTTTGAAGTAAGGCCTTACAAAAAGCCTGCTAATAATTTGCTTTATCCATCTATAATGTGGGTGTTTGGGGTAAAGTTGCCAATCTTAAGACCCAGGAGGCATAAGTGACTATATTTATAGTCTGAAACTCCTTAACTAAAACTTGGGGAGAAGTCATTCACCACTGGAAAGGAGGGCCCTATGAGGCAGGAGATTGTAATATAACGCTAAAGCTACCATATCAGAAAAATATGCCCTTTCCATCCTAGCATGGGAAAGACTAGTCCATTAATAGTTCACAAATAGGTGTGCTAACTATATTCAAAACCCTGAAGTCAGAAGGACCTGAGTTCAAATCCGGCCTCAGACACTTAACACTTCCTAGCTGTATGACCCTAGGCAAGTCACTTAACCCCAATTGCCTCAGCAAAAAAGCAAAAGAAAAAAGTTTGCCTTTTACAAAGTTTTCTTAAAATATTTTTGTTTTCTGGAAGTCAAAACTTCTCCAGAAAATCTGGGGCAAGGAACCATATGGATAGGAGACATTTGCTGTCTCCCCCCCACCCCAACTTAAGATGACCTGGGAACTGAGTGTGGCTCTGATTACTTTTTTCTTGAAATGAGGAAAATGCAAATCTCACAATGTAGCTGTTCAATATCAATAGTGAAGGAACATCCCTCTGGATTTTTTTTTTTTTTTTTAAGCAGAAGATTTCACAGGAAAGGAAGAAGAGAAAGAATTTCATTTCAGAAATGCTAGCATCCAGAAAGATGAGGGCTATACATGAAATCCCATGAGCAGGAGCGGGTTAACTATTCAAAGGAGGAATCTTTTTTCCCATAATTTTAGAAAAGCATAAAGTATCCCCAGGAAGAGGTGGAAAGGTCTGAGAGCATTTTATCAGAGCACAATGACTGCTCTGTTACCTCTTTTAATCTTTACTAAAAATTGGGCTTAGTAGCAAAGTAGTTGATATCTTTTTTAACTCAATCTGAAACCAGAGAGTGATTGTTGCTATGGCATACTGCCTGACCTCCCTCCTTCTGTTAACAGCCCCCCCTCCAGTTTCCAAAACAAATTGCTGTGAGCATCTCCTTTTCTTTTGAAAACATCTTTTCACTAGGACAGAAACTTCATATTTTGGAGAAAACCAGTTTGAAGCCTCCCAGTTTGAAGGCAGAATACTTTAGCTATAAGCCACATGAAATGTGTTCTAAGAATATTAGACAAGAAATTGGAAGCTGTGGGTTCTAGTAATCATTTCCACTGACTAGATATAAGATTTGGAGCACACAATTCAGCCTCTCTAGGTTTCAGTATCCTTAACTATCAAAAAAGGGAGATGAACTATGTGTGTTACACAGGTCCCTCCCAGCTCTGAAATTCTACCATCCTCTGACGACTAGTTCAAGGATTCACAATAATAAACAGCCAAATGTACTTTCTTTGGACTGAATAAATAATGTCTCACATATACTTGCACATACTTATTAGTTGTGGGATCTGAAGTAAGTTACTTAATCTGTGTCTGCCCTAGTTTCATCATCTATAAATTGAGACTAATAATAGCATCTACCTCCCCTGCTTGTTGTGTGGATAAACTGAGATCATATTTGTGAGGAACTTTGCAAACTTTTAAGTGCTTTATAAATGATAAATAAAATAAAATATTATTAATATCATTATTAATTGTTATACAGGATTTTGCAACACATCCCCCTTGTACTTTTGGGGAAACTCCATCCATTAGTGTTTTGCCTCCAGGAATTTATTTGTAAAAATTATTATAAAACTGCTACATACACAACCCTGAGAATATATAGTCAGGGTTCAACTTTTCTATCCTTTGGAATCATCGTGTAACATTTACATGCTCATCTGATATTTATTTCAATAACTATATACCATCTGAGAGCTGAGTTCTGATCCCAGAATCTGTGGCTCCAGTGAATGACTAAGCCTCTTTGGAGCTTTTTCCAGATCAATAAAAATAAGATGAAAACTTGCCAACTTTTCCACCTCTTATCTTGTAAAGCATTTAGAACTGTGAAAAAATACTGCTTCTCAGCATTAATATGGGGTCTAAATCAATGACACATGCTTTTAAGAAAAAAATATTATGAAGTACAAGATGTTATTAGTATGGAATTGTGCACAATTATAAAAGCTCAATGGGGGAAATTGGCATTTATGTAGAAAAAGGAGCATTAAAAATAATACCATTAATAATTATTTTTAGAAAAAGTATTGTTATACTATTGGACTACGAGAAATGATAAGGAGGACAGTCTCAGAAAAATATGGGGAGAACTGATTTAAAGTGAAATGAGCAGAACCAGGTGATCGTTGTACATAGTAACTGCAATATTTTATACAAATGAATGTTCCAAATAACTAATAATATGAAAATTCAAATCAAAACAACCCCGAAGTTTTACCTCATATCCCGCAAATTGGTGAAGATGACAAAAGATGGGAATAGTCAATGCTGGAAAGATTGTAGGATGATATACGTTCTAGTGAATTCTTAGTGAAGCGTTTTGGAAAACAATTCAGAAAGATACAAATAAAGTGATTAAAATATCTATACACTTTGACCCAAAGAGTCTGCAACTAGTCCTCTACTGCAGGATCATAGGAAAAATATTCCCATAGACTCCAAAATATTTGTAGCAACACTTTTGGTGATAGCAAAGAATTAGAAGCAAACTAAATGCCCATTGATTGGGGGATGACTAAACAAATTATGGTACATGAATATAATGGAATATTGCTGTTCTGTAAGAAATGGTGAATATGTCACCCTCATCCAAAGAGAGAACTATAAAGACTGAATGTGGATCAAAAGCATAGTATTTTCATCTTTTTTTTTTCCTTTCTCATATTTCCCCCCCTTTGGTCTGATTTTTCTTGTACATGATACATGTACATGTACATGTACATGATAAATATGGAAATATGCTTAAAAGAATTATACATATTTAATCTATATCAGATTGCTTATTGTTTGGGGGAAGGGGAGGGAAGAGAAGGAAGAAGAAAAATGTGGAGGACAAAGTTTTTTGTTTTATTTTGTTTTATCTTTTTTTCCCAAATACATGAAAAGATATTTCCCAAATACATGAAAGTTTTCCCTGGAGACCTGGGCTCTGCCTGAGCCCAGACTGCCCCTCCCTCACCATGCCATTGACTAAGTCCTGGCTTGAACTCCACACAAGTGAGTTTTGATTGAGTGGTGGAATAAAGCACATGGCCCTGGGCCCAGGTAATTAAGGGAAGTGATGCAGGGAGAGGTTGGCAGCAAACAGTACCAGGGGAACACTATGGCAACCCGGGCTAACCTACTGTCCCTTAAACACCAAGGGCAAGTAAATACACACACGCTATTCACATCTTTGCTTTATAATGAACTTTTTAAGGGAAAGAAGGAGTAATCCGACCTTTCATTGATATTGAGGCAATCCCCTCTAGTCATCAAGTGATTTGTCTTGCGTCACACAGTCAGTATTGAATCCTGATCTACCTAACTCTGAGGATCCCCCCTCTCCCCAAACCACAATTGCTTTTGCAAAATGATCATCATAATCTTTGTTAAATATCAATCGAACACTCTCAGGATTCTAGGTCATATTATGGTATATGAAGGTTATGGAATATTATTGCTCTGTAAGAAATGACCAGCAGGAGGAATACAGGACTTAGTCAATGGCATGGTGAGGGAGGGGCAGTCTGGGCTCAGCCGGAGCCCAGGTCTCCAGGAAAAACTGCTCAGTTGAGAAGAGAGTTCAGTGGGAGAGTTTTACTTTGTAGTCCACTTTGACTATATTGGATTGCTAGCTGTCTAGGGGAGGAAGAAGGGAGGAGGGTGGGAGAAAAACATGCAACACAAGGCTTTGCAAAGGTTTAATGTGGAAAACTATCTTTTCATGTATTGGAGAGACTTACATCAACTGATGCTGAGTGAACCAACAGAACCAGAAGATCACTATACACTTCAACAACAATACTGTATGAAGATATATTCTGATGGTAGTGGAAATCTTCAACATAAAGAAGATCCAACTCACTTCCAGTTGATCCATGATGGACAGAGGTAGCTACACCCAGAGAAGGAACACTGGGAAGTGAATGTAAACTGTTAGCACTACTGTCTATCTACCCAGGTTACATGTACCTTCGGAATCTAATGCTTATTGTGCAACAAGAAAATGGTATTTACACACATATATTGTATCTAGGTTATACTGTAACACATGTAAAATGTATGGGATTGCCTGTCATGGGGGGGAGGGAGTGGAGGGAGGGAGGGGATAATTTGGAAAAATGAATACAAGGGATAATGTTTAAAAAAAATTACTCATGCATATGTACTGTCAAAAAATTATAAATAAATAAACTTTAAAAAAAAGGATTCTAGGTTATTAAGTTAACCATTCCTACAGCAAATTGGGAGTTATTTTTTTCAACTTTTCTTGGGTCACAAAATAATATTATTTTTCCTCTCGGCCCCTCACATAGCTGATTTATAAAGGCCAGGAAAGAAACTAGGTCTTGAATACCAAACGGCACCCTTAGGACAGTTAGTGCAAATGACTTTAAGGTATTCTGGCCGAGAAGGCAGAGAGAGGTTCCGATGAACTGAAGTGTGAAGGAGATGCCAAATGAAAATTGTATGTAGAAGAAATACAACGTAACTTAAAACAAACTGAGAAAACACCCAAAGAGGTACAGGATAAAACTGGTCCTGGGAAATGTTAAGGAGCCCAATTATTGTTGTGTAATAGAACGCTAGAAGCGAAAATTCGCCGGTGGATAGGATTGTCATAAAATTCACAAGGGAAAGAAACAAGGTTCAAAGTATTATCATTTTAAATTGGCAAAGGAGCAAGATCCAGGCAAAACTGGATGACACAGAGCAGAAAGCTAAGGTTGTTTATTGGGTTCTCTTCTGGGAGGTGTCCCTGTTACTTCTCTGAAGCAGTGTTAGCCAGCCGGACGGGATTGTACATCCTCTCTCCAGGTCCCCCTTGTGACTGACAGAGCATGTGCAAGATACCATCTCAGCCAGAGAGGCACTCTGCAGTTATAAAATAAAGTGATATCCATATCTGTCTATTCACAATACACTTGCCCACATCCTTATCTAAATTTGACCATACATGATCCCTAACTCAATTAAGTGGGCACTAGGAAACTTGCATTAACTCTTTCAGGCCAGCAGAAGAATAATTAGTACAATAAATGCATCAGAAAAGCTTTTAATTAGAGATTCTATTGGTTTAATAAATCATAGGAGCACAGAATCATTGCTTTAGAGCTGGAAGAGACCTTTGAGCCCAAATCCAAGCCCTTCATTTTCGAGATGAAAAAACTGAGGGACAAAAAGGGTCTGAGACTGAATTTCAACCCTGAGCAAGCTGAGTCCAATACAATGATCTAGTTATTCACTTCTTTACCTTCCTTTACCTCGTGTAGTCATTCAAGAAATTGAATCTATCCATTCAGAATACTGGAAAGCTATTATAAGAGTTAAGCATTCTTTTTTTATTGAATAGAATATGAATAAATAAAAATGAATGTTTTTAAACCTTTGTAGTAAATGTTTTAAGTACAATAATTTTATTGATTTTTTTTCAGCGTATATATCTCTAGATATTTTTCCTTTCATAGAGATTTATTTTAGGAGTATGACCAATATTTGGAAATATCCATGTTTAATCAACATGGCATTACAGTGCTTTCTAAACACTTTAAATAATTTCAGGGATTTCCTAACAACTTTCATTACCTAACTCATATTCAGGACCTTCTAAAAAAATCTGATTATAATTAGCTTTTTAAAAATCATGTGCATATTTATTAACTAATCTGTCAACGCAATACAGATACAAGATGACAGAATCAATCTCCTCAGTGACAAAGATCTTTATTTCTAAACTTAGTCACCATCTTTCCAAATGAGAGGGACTGACCTTTACTTTATATCCAGGGATCCATGGGGAGATGTTTGGACTTGGCACCAGATCAATGTCTGTAGCACATGGCCAATTCTTTCTGTAAGCAAGCCATTCTCCATTGTCTTCTCTTTGAGCTTACTTGATTTTATTGCCAGTTTTCATGTGCATCCACTCAAGGAGGAGGTACTTCTGCTTCTTGACAAGGAATCTCTTTTTTTGTTTCTTTTCTTTTTTGAGCCTGAGTCTCCCTATCTCGATGAGGCTATAAGTGCAATATTAACTTCCAAGCTGATCCTACTGCTGATGGAGCTTTGACCTGGGTTAGTTTGGGCAGTCTGGAGACATCTCCTTGCCCAGAGGCCCACCATATTGGTGTCAAACTTACTAGAGACACATTATTGACATTAGCTCTCACTTGCCATGCTTTGCCCATAAGAATGTAAGTTTTGATGGCTGAAATCTCCCAAGATATCTTGAGATAAGCCCATGCCTTAAACACAGATCACTCTGGCTCTCATTGATTGACTAATAGAAAGTCCCCGGACAAGTCAACTTGATCATCCTTTGAACCCAGATTGCCTCAGAGTGAACATAATTAGCAATTGTTTCAGTTTTGTCCAAAAACCTGAGATTGGATTTTTTTTACTACTTAAAAGAACCCAGACCTTGCCTCATTTCTTACCTAGGCTTAACCCCTGATAAGCTACTGCCTCAGTCAAATCTGTTAAAGGCCTTAGCTTAAAAAGACCAAACTCTCCCACTGCTCTGTATCTTACCACTGGATATAGAGGACTTCAGAGAAGAAAGTGAGGCAGGTGACCTTGCACAGTCCTCCCTCCCTTCTATCCAATTCTCTTGATCCTCTTTGAGAAGGGAAGGACAAACAACAATAGCAGCAGTAGCAGCTCAGAACTCTGAACTCAGCAATTCCTTAGCCTCAGCTTCCCCAGTAGCAGGGATTTGTGTCACCACTCTTAGCAGCAAGAGATGATTTGATCTTGAAAGTTTTGTGGGACATCATAGTAACAGTGCCACCGAAACTCGAAAGTCCGTGGCAGAACAAGGAAAATAGCTGCAGCTGACTTTTTCTGCCTGGCTTTTTTCTCACTGGACTTTTTCTCAATGGCTCCATGAGGTATTTTTTTTCCAAAGCATTTTTGAATAAAACCTTGTATGAATCTACCTTCTTAGAATGATGCTTTTGACTGTTTCAAAAGTGATGAACGTGTCTGAAAGATATTTTAATTTTAAGAAATGGTGAACCCAACTCCACTGAAGACCAGATTCTAGTAGGAGAAAAAATATTCACATGGCCCAAATCTATCCAAATCCACACTGTTGTGACATGAAGTGGGACAAAACACCCACAAAAACAGAAGTAACGGTTACAAGTCAGAGAACGCTGTGGGTGAGTAATGAGGAAGGCAAACAGAGGCATGAAATCAAGGAGAGACTGTGAATAAAGATGGAGAGCCAACATGGAGCTTCAGAGAAAAGAAACGTATAGATGAGGATAGGTAATGATATAGCATGGGAAGAGACCAGGTATGTTCAGATTATAGGCTGGGATTTAAGCCTCGGATTTTCAAATCTCAATTTCATATATTGTTCAATCATGTTTATCTTTATTTAGTTAGTTATTTAAATTATAGAGTTTTGTTTTCCAAATACATGCAAAGATGGTTTTCAACATTCACCCTTTGTTCCCAATTTTTCTGCCTTCCTTCCCCTCACTCTCCTTCTCTAGACAGCAAGTAATCCAATGTATGTTTAACATCGATCATGTTTATAAACTCCTGCAGAGAATGGCAGACTTTATTCATTTATTCATTCCCTTAGGAATAGGGAGAGAGGTGGTAGATCCTCCCATCACTGTTCCCCTCCCCCAAAGGTTGATGGAAGTGGCTGCTCCATAGTGATTTTTCTTGCCCCCACATCCTTCTACCCTGCTTAGAGAAATTGTTGAGGCATGAGGCAGTCTGTCTGAGTCTACTATCAGGAGAGAACTATGGGAGAATACCTCTGAACATAGAAATCCTCAAGAGAGGCAATAGCTTAGATTGTACCTCATCATCTGCATACAGGGTCTCCTTCAATAAACCCAGTCACAGGATAATCCAACTGCCTTTCCATTTCACCAGAGGCTTTCCTATATCAAAAATATGTCATCATTGGGAGGAATCATACTTTTTATCAGCTGTCAATTTATAGAGATTTTTAATACCTCAAAGGGAATAAGAGGTTAACAATTTCCAGTGATAAAAATGGACTAAACATTAGCATTCTGGGAAAAGGAAGAGAGGTATAGAAGGAAGATGAATTTTATAGGGGAAACTGCAACTTTGAGTCACAAAACTAGCTAATTTGAACCCGGGTTTTCCTGACTCCAGGTCCAGTTCTCTTGTCTTCTGTACCACAGAGCTGCTACAAATGATCAAGAAGAAAGGATAAATGCTCTGGCTTCTTAAACTGTGGTTGCACCTCAGGTGGGGTCTCCCATGTGCAATGTGGCAGGCTGCCAGACACCCTCAGGATGCTTCAGGGTTTTAGTCTGGGGCTGGCTCCAGTTGTGACTTTCCAAGTTGGGTTGCTTGCCAGCTTTGGCAATTCTGCCATCAGCTAAGGACACCTATTGTACTGTATTCTCTAATAGTAAAGGAGGAATTTGAGGAAGTCCTCTAACTTCTCCAGATTCACAGATCACCATTTAGTGTGTTGAGGACAGGTAGGGAGCACAGTGGGTAGGACACCAAGCTTGGGGTCAAGAAAATTCAACTTCCTGAGTTCATTTCTGGTCCCAAACGTTTACTTTGTGGCACTGGGCAAGCCACTTACGTCTGCCTCAGTTCTTCATCTAGCTGAAAAAGAAAATTTCAAACCATAAAGATTCTCCAGTTATCTTTGTCAAGGAAACCCCAAACTTGGACACAACTGAAAATGACTGCACAACAATTTAGCATATTACCCGGATAAAGGATACAGAACTTCAGTGCAGTTTTATGTCAAAATGTTTACTTGGACCACTTAAAACATTGATTTTTGAGAGTATGTCAAGAAATCACTCAACATTTCCATTTTGTAGCAGCACCCACTTGATCTCTAAAGAGACAGAGACAGAGAAAAGAGAAAGAGGGAGAGAGAGCTTTTCATCAAGTGTATCCTAGTCCAAGACTTCTTAAACTGTTGCCACTGACAACCCACTTTTGCCTGAGAAATTTTTACATGACCCCAGGTATATAGGTATATAAAATAGGCATGTAAGTCAAACATTTCCTGATAATTCACCTTAATTTCCTGATCCTCACATTCACCAATGAGACCCCACATGAGGTGCAATCACAGTTTAAGAAGTTAGAGGATTTATCCATTCTTCCTGATATCATTTGTAGCAGCTCTGTGGTACAGAAGATAAGAGAACTGGACCTAGAGTCAGGAAAACCCGGGTTCAAATTAGTTTCAGATACACCTACTAGCTTTGTGACTCAGAGTTTGCCTCAGTTTCCCCCTGTATAAAATGAGGATAATAATAGTACTTATATCCCAGGGTTGTTTTGAGCATCAAATGGGATAAAGTGTTTAGCACAGTGCTTGGTGTATTTATAGTAAGCATCATATAAATGCTAACTATTGTTGTTGTTTTATTATCCCATCAACAAGATTCAGTTTTTCCAGCCAATCAGAAGAACTAAGATAATTCAGGAGAACAGAGAAATTTCTCCTATCCTTGTATGAATATATCCATTAAATCAATTTTTGTATTATAAATAAACCCAGTTTAAGGAGGTTGCAGCAAGGAGAAGCAGTGGATAGAGCACTGGGTCTAGAATCAAGAAGACTCATTGTCCTGAGTTCAAATCCAGACTCAGACAATATTATTATTATTATTAGCTGTATGACCCTGGACAAATCACCTAATCCTGTTTGCCTCAGTTTCTCCATCTATAAAACTAGCCAAAGAAGAAAATGGCAAACCACTCCGGTGTCTTTGTCAAAAAAACTCCAAAAGCAATCACAAAGAACAGAAGGACTGAACAACAGCAAAAAGGTGATTGGGAGTCTGTTCATTTAAATCATGGAGCTTATTAGCACATTAAAAGGTGTAATACCTGATGGTTTCACAATATGATTTAATCTTCTTTCCAGCTCTATTTATTACCCATTCCCCTCCCTCCCTTATTCTTGCTGATTATTATTATTCCCCTCTAGCACTGGAGAGTCCTATTAGAAAGTTATCCTTGAGGACCTGAGTTCAAATCTGACCTCAGACACTTAATACTTCCTAGCTGTGTGACCCTGGGCAAGTCACTTAACCCAATTTCCTGAGGGGGGGGAGTTATCTTTGTTTCAAATTATTCTATCTCTCCACATCTACTAAAAAAATTACAGTTTATTAGCTCCCACCCATATATTTACTTTTACTAGTCAGTCATAGTAAACAATCTGTTCAAAACAAAGGCATTTAATTTGATATATACTAAAACAAAATCAGTAGAATGTTTTCTGGAGCACATTCTCCTACAAATATGCATGATCAAATGTAGAAAGAGTAGCCATACCTAGGGATGATGTTCATGAAGAGGCACACACAAAGTAAACATGCAGAAGTCAGGTCCGTGGTCAGGGGGACAAGTCATACCTTCCACACTGAAGGCCACTGCAGAGTTTTGTTCTACTGCCTTTACATAATGGTTCTCATAAAAGTCATATTAGATAAATCTTGCTAGTTTGACTTGAGTCACTCAACATCCTCCTCCTAAGAATTTTTGCCATTCAAGTGGTAAAAAGGGAAGGCAAGAGGCATTAGCATCCAACCTCCAAGATCCAATTCCTCTCTTTTATTAGGTATTTGTAGACCACAACAAACTTTCAAACTTAAAGCTACCCAGCTCTAGCCAGAATTAAAGGAAGAAAAATTAGTATTTTTATGGCTGCCCTTTTCCCTTGGCAAATTAAAAGACATCACTTTTGGAAGTCTCACTTTTTAAATTAATCCAAGAGAAAGTTATTCCAATAGGCAGTTCTGAAAACAATATAAACTCTTAGACTGAAGTCAGAAAGAAAGTCATTCTCTCCGGCACATTGCCACCAATCTTAGTTACAACTCTAGTTTCTGACCCAGCCCTAGTGAAACAAGTTCAACCACTTGGTACCCCTGGGTATCCCTAGTTCCTAGTTCAGGTTTAAGTTAGCAAGAGCTACAAGCATCCTAGATTTATTTTGCAGATCCAGGTAGGAGGGAGAAAAGATACATCTGTATGTATCACTTCTACTCTCCAGCCTCCCATTGTTTAATCTGCTTCCCTTCTACCATAAATTTCATCATCTTTCATACTTTCTGAATATTCTACTGGTACATCATTTTTGACAATCTTTCAAAGCCCAGCCCCTTCTGATTCATGCTTGTCTAAAATATAGGTAATTCATCTGAAGATCCAAAAGCACTTTATTCATAGTATTGTTGGAAATAAAAAAATAATATAATCCCTACATTTAACCATTCCATTAAGATGTCACGGCAAATATTTATTTCATCACAATCACCACCACTGTCAATTAAAAGACCTTCACTGACTGAAGGTTTTTAAAAATTTTTCTACCAGTTTCTGTTCCCAAGTCCAAAAGTTTCTAGTTAATTTAAAATTCTGCTAATTATCTACTATACAAATACCCAGGGGGATATTTGTGGAGCAGAGAATCTTTATCTTGTGGGTGTGTTTGAGAAAAGAGGGCTAAGTCTAGGCAGAGTGCCAAAGCTTTAGCTAACATTTCACAGATCTTAAATCTAAAAATCTTGGTAGAGATAATAACTAGGTGTTACCCTGTAAATGGACTGAAATGGATTTCTACATCATTTCAATTCTCAGTAGAGGTAGATTTACCATAAGTAGACTTCGCATGTTTCAAAAATAAATTGCTTAAAAACACATTTTAACTTCACAGGCAAAAAATTGGACTATTTTTTGATATGGAAAGTCAATCTTACAGACACATTACAAAATGAGGATGATGATTATCCCAAAGCCCCCAGATATAACTCAGCAAGTAATAAACAGATGGCAATAGCCAGTCCTATATTTGCTGACTGAAGAAAAATGCATGATTTATCTGAGATAGAAAAACATTCCTGACATCTGGTGATGGCCAAAATGTTACAGAATCAGACAAATAGTCACATAAGCCTTAGAGAGAAGGAGAATTTTCAAGTCATGACTAACTTGACTAGTTAGATTAGTCATAGTCTAGTGACTAACTAGACTAACACAGCACAACCTTATTAAAAAAAAAAAAAAAAGGCAAAACAGGAAGAACAGAAAATCATAGAATTACTGAGGTAAAATATAAACAAAGTGAGCCACAGAGTTCCAACAAGTTGAGTGATCAATGGGATGATTGTTCTGACTGTTAACAGGAATGGCTCATATGGACATTAGAATGGCTGAATAGAAAGGTTTCAATTTTTTTTTTTTTGTAAGATATCTTGATTTTAATGGCTAGATTTCTTAAGGACCAAGCCTTGAATCTCTCTGGCTCTCATGGATTGGCCCCAGTAGACCATTATTTGGGCCCTGATTGGCTCAGAGTAAACGTAAACAACAATTGTTTCCGTTTTGGAAACCCTGAGGACCTTCACCTCCCAGATAATTTTGGGGGGACTAGGTAAAAGAGACCATCCTCTGCTTCATTTCTTATATAATTACTAATTGGGTCTTGTGGTCCCTAGGAGAGGTCCCTGAGACCTGGGAAAGACTTTAAATTAAAAAGGCCAAGGTCTCCCACTGCACTCAGGGACCATCTCCAGCATCCTGATCTACATCTTGCCACTGGACACACATGGCTCTGGAGGGGAGCCTGAGGCTGGTGACTTTGCACAGTTCTCTCTCACTCAAATCCAAGTCATTTGTATATCATGGTATTACCTCCCTGATGTCATGGTCCAATTTGAGAACCAAAGGGCAAACAAGACTTAGTCTTTCATTTGTTATGGTTTTTCCAACACAGACAACCAATATTTTCATACTGAGGTCTTTTTGCCAGCAGAATACAAGCTTTTAGAGGGCATGGACTATTTCAGTTTTGTCTTTATAACTCTAGTATATAGTATAGCACCTCTTGTGCAATAGTTACTTTGGTAATTTTTTTTTTAATTAAAATGAAACTCAACTTCGCCAACCACCATTTTATAGGGGTAATACAAGGTCCTCTCATAACATTTGCATTTGTTCTAAGGGAGAGTAATGAAAGTTCATTATCAGTAACCTTATTGTTATGATCATAGATTTAAAGCTTGAAGGGAACCTTAGAAGCCAATTAGTCCAATTCCATCATTTTATACATGGAGAAATTAGCTAAGCAGGATTCCATGACTAAATTAAATCAGTCAGTCAATCAGCATTTATTTATTAAGCTCCTACTTGTGTTTTAAAAAGTGTACGAAGTACTAAGGACAAAAAGGGGCAAAAGACAATCCTTTTTCTCATGTTTTAATGGGTCAGAGTCATCTAGGAAGATTTACTTTTTCTGGGAGCCACCAGCTGAACCCTCTGAACTTGCCCCTCCAAAACTTATAAATAATTCCTCAAGTCAAATTTTAGAGTGGGAAATCTAACCGAAGGCCAGAGTGAGACGGTTTTCTAGCCTAAGAAAACTTAGGTGGTCTATAGGAGAGGTCTGTAATACCCTCCTGAAGGCCTGTCCAAAGTGTACAAAGAGCAGAAGGAACAGTGGCTACAGCAGCAGCTTTGGGAGCTCTCAACCCAGAAACCCAGGGTCCAAAAGAGATGACAGGGAACGGCATATGGTTGATATTGATTGGCAACTCTATTGCCCATAAGTAATTCTGAATCACAGCTCCCAGGCAGAGAGGAGCACTTGTGGTCAGTCCCAAGGAAGCCCAGGCCCCGCTCAGAATTTCAGGCCCAAGAGAGCAGGGCCCCTTCCTGGCTAAAATCCAGAGTACAAACAGGAGAACGGTGGCCATTCCTCTCCTCAGATCACCCAGAAACAGAAAACCCTCAGAACTGGCTCTGGAAACAACAGAATGAAAAATTCGAAAGCTTGGGACAAAGCCTCCCCACCCACAGGTGAGCAGAGCCCATCTTTGACATAAAGTTCAAAGCTGGAAAAGTGAGCAAACAACAACAAAATGAGCTTGAGCATAGAGAGCTGGTGACAGGAAAGACCAAGGCCAAAACTCAGACGGAGAAAACAAGTATAAACAAAGCCTCAAAGAAACATGTTAATTGGATCCAAGTCCAACAATTCTTGGAAGAGTTAAAGAAAGAGAAAAATGGTAGAGAAAAAATTGGGAAAACAAATAAGTGATGCAAGAACGTATAAAAAGAGAATTAATAATTTTTAAAAGAAGCATCAAAAAAAAAATATACTGAAGAAAATTGACCAGAAAACACTTGACTATAGCTTCAGAAATGAGACAGAAAGACATTTTGAAATAATGTCATGAAATAGTCACCAGGAATTCCTTGGATATATAAATAGCTTTATAGATGTTAAATTCCAATCTTTTCCCCCAATCCTTCTGCCCTTTTCCCAGGAATTACATTATTTAAATAAAGTTATTGGATGCCTTCCAGTATCCTATACAGGAAATTTTCTAGGTCAAGTCCTTTTCTTTTTGTTCATTGTTAAGAAAGTGGGATCTGGCAAACATCTCAAGTTTGTTAAACCTAAGGAGATCGAAAATTCTGCTCCATTCAATTATGCCAGATGTTGCCTGCCATATCTTTGGGGACTGGCGATTGTCACAAATTCAGAATGCCATTGGCGCATACTGGGCAAATTCCTCCTTTGGTCCAATGATCTGCAGACATTTGACATTAGCAGATTTTGCATCAGATAATGATTCGGTAGATTATATTAGGACTGCAAAGGGGAATTCTGGTCCTTTTTGTCTTTTGAAGTTCAGTGGGGATTTTTTTAAATTACAGTTTACCTCCATCCCCAAAGCTTCTCTTTTATATTCTATATTTCTAGAGAATAAAAAAGGGAAGTTATATCATCTGGCATTCCTCACAGTTCCTGAAATCCAAGCTACTAGTTCAGCCAGATACTCACTAGATCCGGCCACCAGCTTCTTCCTTGCTTCCTGTTGTCCCCAAGAGGCATTATTTAAAGAGATTTTATAAGGATCAATGAATGTGATGTGACTCATCTTCCAGACACTAGGGATAAGTACCCCCTAGTAAAAGGTCTGTGAAGACAATGCTCATATTATCCAAACCAAAAGTCACAACCTATGATCTTATAAAGACTTATTCTGGTTTGTACATTTGTGTAGGAGAAAAGAAAACAGGACAATAAAATAAAAAAGTCAAAAGCCCTTAGTTTAAATCCTACCTTTGATACTACTTGGAAGTCACAACTTCCCAGGTATCAGTTTTCTCATTAGTAAAGTGTGATCCCTGCCAATTTTAGATCACAGGATCAGAAATTTAGATCTAAAAAGTATCCAAGAAGTCATTTAGTCTCCTCTGTTTTACAAATAAGGAACCTGAGGTTTAGAATAATTAAGAAACCTGCTTAAAATCACAGATAGTAATGAGTAAGGCCAGAATTTGTACCCAGAGGCTTTGACTTCAAATCCAGTGGTCTTCTCTCCAATATTACCTATTACTGATTCACATGGCCAAACTGGATCAGATTATACAAATTAAATCATCTGATTAAGTGAATTTTCTTTATCGGAAAGAATGACATGAAATTTAGAAACTTACATATAAGTTTATACAATATTTGCATGTCATTTTGTCGTGTATCTCCTGAAGTTGAAGACATATTTGTTGTTCAACTTACATGGGCCTGAGAAGTTTTGCTCGTTCAATAAGTCTTTTTCAACTTTAATTTTTTTTTCTAAGAGAAGTATCAGGGTATGATGACTAGAGAGCAGATGTTGGAATTGAGAACACCTGAATCCAACAGCATCAGCCAGCAATTTTTAACTGCCTACTCTGTGTAAGCTCTGGAGTTACAAAGAAAGGTGGGGAAAGCAGTACACAGTCTCAAGCAGCTCACAGCTTAAAGGAGAGACAAGATGCAAGCAGCTAAATGCAAACAAAAAACGCACCGACCACAGTAGCAGCTCTTGCATTAAGCTTCTTGTAGAAAATGAATATTTAACTGAGACTTAAAGGAAGGCAGGGAAGCAGGAGGCAGAGAGGATGAAAGAGACTTTGAGTCTGGGAGACAATCTGAACGACCTAATTCCTCTCTCTGACATGTAATTACAAAGAAATTACTGACTTGCTTTGGTTTTGACACTAGGAATTCCCCGTACTACTGGGATGAAATCATTAGAACCATTTCCATGTCACATGAACAACAAGAGGGAGGAAGAGACATTTTCTCTGATCTCTAAGAACTTTCAAACTTCTCCTAAATAGAAATTATGCACCAAAGAAAAGCAACTTCAGCTGGCTCCATGGTTTAGCTTGCCCAGGATCCAAAAAAGGTTTAAAAAAAACCATTCATTAGCCCTGAAATCACTCAGCACCTTCCCCCTCCATTAATGATGCACTAGCAAGTCTAAGGACATGAAACAGGCTTCCAACAAAACCCACCTCCATGGCCTGATTCTTTCTCGCTCTCTTTCCAATGCCATGGAAACACTGGTTCTAGGCTGCCTTGGTGGAAACGGAGAGCCAGGTGGTCATAGCCCCAAAGGAGCAAACACTTACTGAGGGCTATAACCCCACAACCCCAGTGCCACAAAGCTCCAAACTTCTGGTGCCAGGGCAAACAACCCTGACCTAACAGTGCTGCAAAGCTCAGAAGTGCCAGTCCTGGGGCAAATAACTTACCACCAGAAGGAAGGGGAGCAAAACATCCAGCTGGTTCTTACCATCCAAGACACCTGTGCTGCTGCGTGATGAATTCCCTAAAGTGGCAGGATGCTGAGGCTCTTTGCAATCTCACCTCCAAGCAAACCATCACCAAAGGAAAGAAGTCAGAAAGTGAATAATAGAGGAAGACAAAGGGGATGAGAGAGGAAAGGCTAAAATGACCAACTATTTCAGGGAAAAGAAAACTCAAAGACCTTGGACATAAACAGATCGATCAAAAGGAAAAACGGTAACAACAGCAAAATGCGGTTTCCAGATCTAGTAAAAATTTAATGCATCTAGGAATAAATACTGGAAAACAGTCCAACATTTGATGAGATGGAGGATCCTGTAGAATTTGAGGAGAACATAGAACTACAATACACTGTTTCCCGGGGGTTCAAAAGAGAAATGAGAATCATGAAAGCAGAATTTATAAGCTGCATTACAAGAAAAATAGGCAGAATAGAAGAACTAGAATCTTCAATGGCAAGCCTCGCCAAAGAAAACAAAAGAGAGAACAATGGATCAGGAAGCAATTACACAGAAATGAAAGACAGTATAGAAAAGAAGTTTCTAAAAAAATATATATATATGTTCACTATGCAAACAAAACATACTTATTTCCATGACAGTCTGCACAGAGACATCCTATGTTTAAAATTATCATACATGTATAACCTATATCAGATTGCTGTCTTGGGAATGGGGGAAATACGGGAGAGAGGGAGGAAAATTTGGAATACAATGTCTTAGAAAAATATATGTTTTAAACTATCTGTACATGTATTTGGAAAAATAAAATACTATTGAAAAAAAATTTTTAAAGACTCAGTATATTTCTGTTACAGGTTAATATGAATTAGTGAAGTCTTTCACAGTATCCTTGAGGTCCAAAGGAAAAGATAAAACTTAATGATCATACCTTAAAAGGAAAGATTAGCATATCAATATCAATACCCTAATGGGATCTTGGGTCCTATGTTTTTGTTTGTTTGTTTGTTTGTTTTTGTTTTTGTTTTTCTCTGAGGCTGGGGTTAAGTGACTTACCCAGCGTCACACAGCTGGTCCTATGTTATTTATGAATTGGATAAATATATACATGGTATGTTGGTCAAAATTGCAGGTGGTCAAAAAAATAAAACAAAAAACACTTGGAAAGACTGGCAAATATAGATGATCAAATGAAGATTCCTCCTTCCTCTAATCTCAACAATAGAAAATATCATAAGATTATATCTTAATCAAAGGAAATGTAGTATTTAAAAATGTAAAGTCTTACACATTTATATTGAATTGAAACTAAACTATTTAACTAACTTGAATTCTCTGTGGCAAGTTCATGTTGTCAGCTGCTCCCTAAACTAATAACAATAAACAATCACAACTATTTGTTGTTGAAATTTTCCTCTCAGTCATCTTCTACCACATGCACATTCTCTCACTCACTCTCACAAACAGAAAGAGGTCTGTTGTAGAGCCCTGCCAAAGTAGGTCTCTGTATAAAATTGGGATCTTCTGAAAGCGAGTGGATTTCTCAGCCTTTTGCAAGTATTGTAAATATAAACACTGAAGAAAACAAAAACGGGAGATTTCTAGATTAAATGACTTGTTAATGAGCATAAGACAGAAGCAGAATTTTTCAAATGATATAAGAAAGAGAATGGTTCCCAGGTTCTTCATTTACTCACACAAAAGACTGCACAAAAATATCCTTTCAGAAACAATGGGAAAAATGTTTAATAGGAATGTACATGTTTAACCTCTATCAGATTGCTTGCCGTCTTGAGGAGGGAAGAAAGGAAGAGAGAAAAAAATTGGAACTCAAAATTGTATAAATGTGAATGTTGAGAACTATATGTAATTGGAGAAAATGAAAGACGATTAAGTGAAGGGAAAAAAAACAGTGGGGATGAAACTTATTTCCCATATATGATGTAAATACTGATTTATGAACTTTTTAAAAAAGGAATTAGAACTGTTAGACTGTGAAATGATTTGCTTTTTACTGTCTGACCTTATGGAGATCAGAGCCTCCTGGAGCCTCTTTTCCTCACCTGTAAAATGAAAGAGATTAATTAACCCTTAAGTTTGGTCCAGCTCTAAATCTTTAGGTCTGTGACCTGAAGTAATGAGCTTCCAATCACGAGAAGTCTTTGAGCAGAGGCAGAATGATCAATTGTCAGAAATGTCATCGATTTCCTGGGTGAGTGGGAGGTTGTACTAAATGACCTTAAAAAATCTCCTCCAGGGGGCAGCTAGGTGGCACAGTGGATAGAGCATCAGCCCTGAATTCAGGAGGGCCTGAGTTCAAATCTAGTCTCAGACACTTAGCACGTCCTAGCTGTGTGACCCTGGGCAAGTCACTTAACCCCAGCCTCAGGGGGGGGAAAAAAAATCTCCTCCAACTCAAAGATTCGGTCATTCTACTGCTTGCAAATAAAAGAAGAATTCATGCTGCCCTAATTAGAAAGCTATATTTTGGGAAACACAGATTTATGAGAGTTCACACAATTGCCCTCTTTGATTTTACAGATGAGAAGACTGAACCCCAAAAATATACACAATAAGCATCAGAACTGATACTTGAAATCGTGTCTTTCCTATAACATGAAACTCTAATTTTTAGTTCTAAATCCTTTGCTGATAGCATTTTGGGGGAGTGTGAAGTAAACGGGGTTAAGTGGCTTGCCTGAAGTCACTCAGCTAGTGGGATGTTAAGTGTCTGTAAACAAACTTGAACGAGGGGTCCTGCTGATTCTAGGGCCAGTGCTGTATCCACTGTGCCATCTAACTGCCCCCTGCTGAGAGCACTTCACAACAGTTTGCTTTCTAACTGAAATGATTTTGGAATGACTCAAGGATATAGAACAATTTAGTGTCAAAATCAGCATCTCAACTCTAGGCCAATATTCTTTCCAATAAAACCATCAGCTGTTACGGAAATGTATGACATTATGGAAAGTACCTAGATCTTTGGGGTCAGAAAATCTGAATTTCGAATTGAAAAATATGCTTTTGAAATCTAGTTAATAAACAGTTGCTTGTTAACTCTTTGCTGATGATTTTTAAATTTTTTTTATTTTTCAATAATAGCTTTTTATTTTCAAAATACATACAAACATACAAAATACATACGTTCATCCCTGCAAAACCTTGTGTTCTGAATTTTTTCTCTCTCCCTTCCTCCCATCTCCCTCTCCTAAACAACAAATAATCCAGTATAGATTAAACATGCTGATGACTTTCAAAACCTTGATGATATTTACACATAACTATATATAGTATATTACATATAGTAAATATATATAGTATATTATATATAATTATAATATAAATAATAATAATATATATGAAACTATATAAAAACATCCTTTTCTCAATACAGCCCCTCCAAATGCAAGCTTAGCAAGTCACAAAGTATCTCAAAGCCCCTCTTCATCTGTAAAAAAAAAAAAGAATAATAATTGAAACATCAACCACACAGGGTTGTTTAAGGGTGAAGATCAGATGAAGCAATGTACGTACTTTGAAACCATAAAGCACTGTAAAGTATAAACTACGAACTCCAGTTATTCTAATTATGGCTATGGCTCCAGCTATTACTAAATACAGCCTCTCTATTCAAGCCATCCATTTTCTTCACATGATGGGTCTTGCTCAAAAAAAGCCTGCCTTAAGTGCCTGAAGTTTGGCGGTGCTCCAGCATCTCACTGTTTGGAGACTCCACCTGCTACTCAGTAAATGTTCTATAGCTGAGATGCAAAAACTTTTTTTTCCCCTGTAAAGAACTATGGAGCTTTGGAACAAAATCATGGACCACCCATGTATAACAAGAGAATTTAGGTTTCCTTGTTTGTTCTGTGTTGTTTTAAATACAAATTCCCAACTCATCCACCTTCAAAATTAAATACTAGCTTTTTATTACTTAATACTAGCAATAAAATACTCCCATGGCCCATTAAGGAGAAGAAGGTAAAAGGAAATTAATTCAGGCTCTTCATTGGAAAGTCAAATTCTGAAGCTGTAACTTAAACATTTTGTCTATATAATGAGAAGATAGAACTCTTTAGAAAAGACCCTGATGTTGGGAAAGATGGAAGGCAAAAGGGAAAGAGGATGGCAGAGAATAAGATGGATAATATCGTGGCAGTAAACATGAACTTGGACACACTTCTAAAGATCGTGAGATACCAAGGTTTGTCGTGTCCATGGAGTCACTGACCAGACTCAACAACAACAACAAAAGAAATTGAGAATTAAAGGAGATTCTGAAAAATAGAATTCTTTCATTAAGTTGCTGTCTCCTAGAAAAAGTCATTTAGGGGCAGGTAGGTGGCGCAGTGGATAGAGCACCAGCCTTGAATTCAGGAGGACGGGAGTTCAAATCTGGTCTCAGACACTTAACACTTCCTGGCTGTGTGACCCTGAGCAAGTCATTTAACCCCAGCCTCAAAAAAAAGAAAAAGAAAAAGAAAAAGTCATTTAGCCACTTTTTATCCTCCCTTTTATTCAAACCTATTTTTTTCATTAAAAAGTTAAAAGTCATTCTAGAGTATACATCAGGGACAATCATCATGGGGTACATATCAATGAATAAACCCCCAAAATGTATTTATTTAAATTTACCCAATTTTAACAAAATTACAAAGCCAATGACACTTAATGACTTTTAGAAGAACTATCCTTTAGCAAACTGAGTTTTTGATATTCGATTTCAATATTATTTTTAAAAATTCAATAGCTATTTCATATATATGTATAATAATATTTTTAAATTTTTATTTTTAAGAATTTTAAATTAAAATTAAATTAATAATGTTTCAATTATTTCCCTAATTTAAAAAACTGTAAAGAATCTACAAAGAAGCAAGTAATATAAAATAACTTTGCGGGGCAGAGAAGGGGGCCATTAACATGATGGTTCTTGGATTCCCATTATTGTTTTCATCTTCAGTTGGTCTTCCAAATCAGCTTCAGCCATACATTGAGAAGTTTGGCTCATATATATATATATATATATATATATATATATATATATATATATATATATATATGTGTGTGTGTGTGTGAACATACATAGATAAAAGTGTGTGTGTGTGTGTGTGTGTGATTCACATAAAATCACAGACAAATCAGAGATTTCTTCTCCACTTGCAGGTACTTTTCCTACTCTCTCAAACAAACTGATTTCTGAGATACCTTTCAGCTCTAAAAACTGATGTTTATTTTTCTGGTAAATCCTGGAGACATATAGGCTAGAGATATTAGTAAGATGTAAACTTGCACTGAAACTTTTGGGACACCATATTTAACTGTACTAATAGCTCTAGCCTATATGTCTATATATTCTGAACTCAATGAATGATCAAATTGGAAGCACAAGAGGATTTCCACAGCTGCCTCAGGGGGAGGGGAGGGAAAGATTCTGCTTTTAACATTCTTATTAATGACTCAAAAAAAGGCAGAGAGAGTATCTTTTTTAATTTTCTGATGACTTGAAGAGGTGGGGGAGTCAACACATTGGATAACAGACTTTAAATCTGAAAAGTTCCTGAAACTCTGGGTCAAGATGAAAGATTTAAGATGAAAATTTGCAGAAATAAATGTGAATGTAAAAAATGTATATTTCACAAGTCCAAAATGGAGGAGGCACAATGAAGCACCAATTTGTCTGAGAAGAGATCTGTAGGTCTAAATGGACTTCAGGTTCCATATGAATCCATGTTTGATGTGGTAATTAAAAAGCTAATTCAGTCTTTAGCTGTTGTTGTTTGTCCTTGGTTCTCAAAATGGACCGTGATTTCAGGGAGTTGATGCTGTGACATACAAGTGAGCCGTCTGGGTCCAGTGAGCAGACATAGATCCGGATGACTAGAGATGGCCTTGGATGCAATGGGAGACCTCAGCCGTTTTAAGCTAAGACAATCCCAATAGACTTGATGGGAAAATGCCATCAGCACCAGAGAGAGAACTATGGAAACTGAATGAGGATCAAAGCATACTAGTTTCACGATTTTTTCATTTGTTTTTTCTTTCTTGTGGTTTTTCCTTTCAGAAACGGATTATATGAAAATATATTTAAAATGATTTTATCTGTATAGCCTGTATCTGTTTGCTTGCTGTCTTGGAGAGAGGGAGGTAAAGGAAGGAGGGGAAAAAAAACTTTGGAACTCAAAATCTTCCCAAAATGAATGTTGAAAATTATTTTTACATGTTCTTGGAAAAATAAAATACTATTGATTTTTTTTTAAAGAGTAAGCACAAGGGGAAGCTAGGTAGAACAGGAGACAGAGCACCATGGAATTAAGGGGACCTGAGTTCAAATTCAGCCTAACTAGCTGTGTGATCCTGGGCGACTTAGTTTATCCTGATGATCTCATCAAACCAAAAAAAAAATATATATATATATATAAATAATAAAAAGAAGAAGAAAAAGAAAAGAAGAAGAAGTATAGCTTTCTGGAGTAAGAAACTCAGTATTCCGGTGGCTCTACTCGGCCTGTATCCCAAAAAGATCATAACAAAGGGAAAAGCATCCACAGGTGCAAAAATGTTTGCCGCAGCCCTTTCTGTAGTGGCTAGAAACTGGAACCCGAGGGGAAGTTCCTCAGTGGGGGAATGGCTGAATAAGTTATGGTTTATGAATGTTATGGGGTATTATTGTTCTTTAAGAAACGATCAGCAGGAGGATTTCAGAGAGGCCTGGAGAGACTTACAGGAACTGATGCTGAGTGAAGTGAGCAGAGCCAGGAGATCATGGTACATGGCAACAGCAAAATTATACAATGATCAATTGTGATGGACGTGGCTCTTCTTAACAATGAGATGATTCAGACGAGTTCCAAAGATCTTATGACAGAGAGAGCTTTTGCACTCAGAAAGAGCTCTGTAGAAACTGAATGTGGATCATAAGGTTTTTGTTTTCTTTCTCATTTTTTTCCTTTTTGATCTAATTTTTCTTGTGTAGCGTGATAATTGTGAAAAAAAAATATGGAAAAATTGCATATGTTTAACCTGTTTTGGATTACTTGCTTTCTAAGGGAGGGGTGGAGGAAGGGAGGGAGAAAAAAATTGGGGAGCACAAGATTTTGCAAGGATGAATGTTGAAAACTATCTTTGTATATACTTTGAAAATAAAAAGCTTTAAAAAAAAAAAAGAAAGAAAAAAAAGTCTATATTCTGCTCAAGTCAGACTACAAGTGAAGTATTGTGTTCAGCTTAGGCCCCTACATTTTAGGAAGGAAATGATAAGGCAGAGAGCATCCTGGGAAAGACAATCAGAATGCCCAAGTATGGGTGTGGTCACTCACATTCCTAATCACTTGCCCTCTCAGTGTCCCAGGGCACTGTCTGATATTATAAATTGTAGACAGATTCCTGGCTTGCAAAAGCAAAGGGACTTTCCTTACTGGACATTGCCACACAAATGAAATCATAGTGTTAAACAGAAGAATAATTATAATGGGCAACCTAGAGAGTATTCAGAGGAATATAACCATGATAAGGCTCAAGGCCATGACATGAAGACTGATCAAAGGAAATGAGGCTGTTCTCTGGAGAAGACACATATCTTCAACTGTCTGAGGCTGTCATGTGTAAAACAGATTCGATTTATTTATTGATCCAAGAAAACAGAATTAGGAACAATGTACTAAAAAAAAAAAAAAAAGGTTATAGAAGCAAATTTTGGCTTGATATAATATAGAAAAACTTCCCCAAAGTGAACTGGGCTGCCTCAGGAGGTCATGGATTTCTCCCCTTCGAGCAAAGGATGGTTGACTGCTTGTCAAGTACGTTGTAAATGGGATTCAGTTAGACTAAATGGCAGCCAAGGTCCCTTCCAGCTCAAAAATTTTATGATTCTATTTCTTCCTGAAATAGTTTTTAAAGTATAATCTGATAAATTCCCATTTGTTTAAAGAAGAAATGTAAAGTGTTAATTTTATTTTATTTTAATAGATATAATTTAATAGATATAATAGAAGGCCTTCCCTGATCAGACTCTAACTTAACTTCCCCACCTTAATTCTTTACTACTTTCTTACAAATAAAATCAATTCAAGAGAATTGAGTCAATTCACTGAAGTCCTCCCTCTAAAAAGTTTCACATCAGCTAGTCAATAAACGTTTATTAAATGGCCACTATGTGCCAGGCACTCCGCTAACCACTAGGGAGCCAGGAGCTCCCATCCTTTCCTTTGCTCACTCCATAATTTATCCCACTTTCCCCAACACTAGAAAAGTCTTCTTTCTCCCTGCACTTCCCCCAACAAAATCCAACTCATTCCTTAATGCTGAACTAAATTTCACTTGCCCTTTAAACTCCAAACTACTCTCATCCTTCCCTGTACTTCTTGCCTGTATCATCCCATCACTGGATCATTGATGGGGCACTCCTCATAGTATTCATTATCTCTTCATATATGTTCTATTGTCAAACCAAATTGGGAGCTCCTTGAAGGCAGAGCTCATGTCTTAAGCTTCATCACATGCAGTCTTATTTTGCAAATAATCAGCACATAACAAAACACTTTGATATTAATTCAGTTCTCTCTTGAAAAATGTCACCATTATGCATGCATAAAATTCAATTTTAAGTGAATCATCAAAAAGCTGCTTATATATGATATATTTCTAAAGCCACTGTATGAAAATAACCTTCAAATTTGTTATTGACACATTCTGTTCAGTAAACTAACAGGAAATGTTATTTTGAAAGGTCATTGAAAACTGCAGTTAAGTTCCTGGAAATGACTAAATGATTAGATGATTAGATCACCTTCACAAATTAGAAAGTTGAGATAGATGAACTTGGAAACAAAAAAAGGTCAAATTTGTAAGCAAACAAGCCTCAGGTTTATTAAAGCTATATACACATCAGGGGGAGATCCTTCTCTACATATTTGAATTTTATACTTTGATGCTTTCAATGCTTTCTATGCTTGGCCATGTCCTCCTGTAAACCCTCTACCAGAAATCTCCCCAACATGTTGGACATCTCCTGCCACTGCATGGAGAATTGCATAGATTATAATGAAACATATGAACTACTCCTTGGTTATTCCTTGAGTCCATTTCATGATCAACCCATCTCCTTTTCCAATCATATATAGCTCTTCGATGACGTTCTTTGTGCTACTTCTGTATAATAGTTTATTGGTAATATATTGCAGCTGACTCATACCCACCACATATCCATTGGGTAACTGGTGACTTTAATTCATCAGAGATTACTTGCAGGCACACACAGGACCAGAAGGAAATTAGTATTGTTTTTTCTTGTTAAAATTTTTGGGGGGTGGTGATCAGGGGGAAAGTTAATGGTGGTATTTTGTTTCTTTGTTGTTATTCAATCATTTCAATTGTGTCCAACTCTTCATGGTGCCATTGGAGTTTTCTTGGCAAAGATACTGGAGTAGCTTACCATTTCTTTCTCCAGCTCCTTTGACAGAGGAGGAAACTGAGGCACACAGTGTCTCAGCACACATAGCTAGTTAAGTATCTGAACCCAGATTTAAATGGTACCTTGCTTTAAGCTTGGACTATTATGAAACACTACACAATTCACCACAGGCAATCCAGTTACTTTCTTCTGCCTCCTGTTTAATTAATTAAACTAACAAGATTAAAATAATATAGTTGTATTAGTTTTGGCTTTCTAAACCACCAAATTCAAGAGTGCATCTCCGCTATTTAAAAATTTTTAAAAATATCTCTTTTACCCCTCAGTATAGTTATTTCTGCATAAAGTAGCATATTTTGGGTTTTGGG
Source organism: Sminthopsis crassicaudata (assembly GCF_048593235.1). NCBI lineage: Eukaryota > Metazoa > Chordata > Mammalia > Dasyuromorphia > Dasyuridae > Sminthopsis > Sminthopsis crassicaudata. The sequence goes on from NC_133622.1 coordinate 28,332,848, forward strand.
TTTGGTATTTGGGTATATTGGGGGAGATAGGGAGAGTTCTTATAGAGAACATAAAGTGAGGAAACTTCTACCCCTTTCTTTTAACTTATATTGTAATATTTTAAAGAATAGAATATTTAAATCCCAATAACTGAAATATGTATATTTATAATTCCCCTGTGTTTCTTTTAAAAATTAACTATTAGAAATCAGTCCCCTAAAAATATGTGCCAGAACCAACTGTATTTTGGCACTTACTACCAATGTAAACATGGAAGTCTGAGGTAGAGTTTACTCACCTATAAAATAAAAGGTTTGGATTCCTCCTCTGAGCATCCAAAACTCTCTTTCAATGACAAAAGATACACTGGTACATTATGAATTACTGAAACACAAAGATAATTCTTTCAATTCCCTTCCCAGATTTTCCAAATTTGCTGAACATAAGCATATGCATGGCATTGCTCATCCCTAGAGCTCATTTGTCAGGGGAAATATATTTTATGTGCCAGGGCTTTGCCTGAAATTTGGGGAATGTTTGGGCAAAATCACCATACTCCCCAGTTCTACTGCTCCATGCTCCCCATATATCTCTTCAAACAGGAATTCAGTTCAGTAAATGCTTAATAAAATCTCATTAGCTTTTTCTAGTTCCAATGGTCCACTTAAGAGAAATAATTATTTCTCTTATATTAATAATCAATTATTAATTGAGATTATGATTTTTCTCTTTCTATTTCCTCATTCAGAAATAAACCCCTGCAGGTTATATAGCCAGTCCTTGTGAAGGACATCGCTGAGAGGTGATCCTCTGGGAAAATGTTTCCTCTAGAAGACCATACAAGGTGAATCTAATCTAGATAGAATTCTTACTGCTATTACTGATAATAGCAATATTACAATAGCTTACAACTATTGTTGATTATTCACTGACTGGGTAAAATAGGTATATTCTTTTATATAGATTGTTGGAATAGAAGGTTTGAGATGAGTCTCTCTCTCTCCTGGCCCATTATAATAGGCCCACTATTCATTATAATATTCATTTTCTCCTTAACTATTAAACAGTCAGAGCTGAATAATACCTTCTGAATATTCACTCGTCCAAGGGTAAATAAGCATCATCTATAAGAGCTCTTTGGCTTAGGAGAGAAAGCAAATGACCATGCTCTTATTAATTATTCACTAGCCATAATTAATAGTGACTTAATTATCTGGAAATTACATCTCTCCAGCTTTTCACACATCACACACTGGGATGTGGGTGATATTCCATATTTCTAATGTCCACCAAACCAGCTCCTCCTCCTAAGTATTGGGATCAAAACTGCTTAGGTTCAAAACCTTTTTACTTCTTGCCTAGACTACTAATATTCTTTACCCTCTGATACATTTGATTAATTTCATTAAGTATTTCTCAATTACATGTAAAACAAAATTTTAACATTCATATTTTTAAAATTTTAATTCTAAATTCTATTTCCTTCATTGAGAAGGCAAGAAATTTGATACAGATTATAAGTGCTTCAATATTCTGAATATTGGTTTTTCTTCACTCCAAACTATTCTGCATAAACTTCTGCAAAATTAATCTTCTTAAAACATGATTCTGATATTTTTACTTTCATGTTCAAAATTAGAAGGGCAGGGGGGAGCTTATATGATACAGTAAAAACTCCTTAGCTTTGCAACCAAGACCCGGCACTCTCTGAAGCCACTAATAATCTACTCCTCCTTCACACTCACCTTCCTCTCTGGTCAAATGGGTCCATTCACATTGTGTGAATTCTGTGCTTTACCCCTTCGCACGTTGGTTCATGCTAATAACGCCCTACCCTTCTTTCCACTGCCTTTTGCCTATGCACTGAAATCCCACCTCCTCTATGAAGCCTTCTCGTACCTTCTTATTTCTCTCCATGGCTCTTTGGGTAACTGATAACTTTAATTATCCAGATCTATCTCTTCTCTCACTAAATAGACTTCAAGCTTCCTGAGGAGCTCTAAATTTCAATGTACCCTTCCCAGGTTCTAGCATAGCATCTTGAATATGTAAAAAAATATATAAAAACATATAAAAACCCTCATTCTCCCTGATGACTCAAAGACAGAAGTCTCAAAAATTTACATAATCAAGTTGGTCACATCTAGAAACGATATGATCCCTGAATGTGAAAAAAATTACTCCAGAATAATAACGAAAATTTACGCTTCTGGAGAGAAACATGATTCCGTTCCCATTCAGAGGCTTCTTCAATGACATCAAGCTTGTAATCCATTAATATCTGAAAGCCATTCATTCTTTCTGAGCTTGAACGATGAACCGAGCAAGTACTGCCGCCAACTGTGTTAGCAATATAAAATTAGAGCTAAACAGGAAACATTGGAAAACATTGAATCTGGCCCATTTACAGACACACCTCCCTGGGAAGATTCTCAGCTCTTTTCTAGGTGATCCATACGTGGTGTCTTAAGCTATATCAGAGTCCTCTACTGGTGTTCATGACCTTCTTGTCTGTACTCTCAGAGCATTTGTTATCAGACACACAAAACCATAATCTCACCAGGTTAAGTGTGAACTTATTTGTCCTTTCATTTTCCAGGAACAGTTAAAGGGAAGTCTAAGGACTATCACAAAGTGATTGCTCTGTGCAAACAGTAGGAGAAAATCTAAAAGGTCAATTTTGTTGTAAAGAAATGAGGAAAAAATTCGTAATTTCCTCAGTGTGGTGAACTCCCCATGTTAATGAGTCTAGGACTTAGCAATAAATTCCTGGGAACTGCCTAAGGCTCATAGTGACTTTTGCAAGCTTAAACTGCTCCTAGAGGATCAGAGGCAGGATTTTGAACCAAGACCTTCTTGCCCCCAAGTCTGGCTCTCTAACCACTGAGCAACTTTCTTATTAAAATCCTGGTTCTCAAATATAATGACATGTGAAGTGTTCCGACTTCTAGTGTGTACACAGCAACATTTCATCATCACAGGCTTTCCTCACGTCCACAACAGTCCTGGGTTTGTCTCTGAAAGGAGAAAAGGTAACTTCAATCTCACCTTACCCCACTTCATAGCAGATTTCTAAGAGGATTGCTCTTCTGTTTCCCCCACTGTCACAGGGAGTTATTTAGTAATAATTCCTTTTCTTGTACAGAGATTTACGTATTCTGTGAATTATTGGTCCTTCATTCTGGAAGAAGACCGTGGTATCAGGGAGATGGCTCCATGACATGAAAATGAATTGGATTTAAGTGAGGGAGGACTGGGCAAGGTCACCTGCCTCACACTCCCCTCCAGAGCCATCCAGCCCAATGGCCAGATATGGATCGGGATGATGGAGATGGCCCTCGGAGCGAGGGGAATGAGGGAAGAGAAAGGGGAAAACTGGAGGAAGTGAGAAATAAGTGACCCCTTCTTTCCCCTTTGCTTCCCAATGGGTTATGGAAGTTCTTCCTGGTTTTGGAACTTTGAGATGCATTCCAGGCCTGAGCCAGAGACCACTCACCTCAAAGGAATGACAGAAACCCACATAATGTTCTGGTGAGATGACAGACAACATGAGAAAAGCCGTCCACTCTCCTTTTTCCAAACTCAAACACAAAGCATGATTCATCGAAAGCTCACGCTAGATGAATATCTCCTGCTCGTTTACTCGGCTTTTTAACATCAAGAATCTGTAAGCTTAGGAACAAAGGGAAGGCTGCCTTGAACAAAGGGCTGGACCATCCAACCCTCTGGGACTTAAGATGCACTGATAGCTCCAGATGCTGCAAAGCCCTGACACTGGGCCTGGGCCGCCATTGTCTGGCTGGACCACAACCTGTGAAAGGCATGGTGACAACCGGCCTCGGGCCTCTCACTGTGTGAGTCCCAAGGGCCCTGTCAGGACCAATGGCTTCTCACCCTCATTCCCTCACTCCCACACTCCTTCCTTTCCTCAGTCTCTTCCCCTCAGGAACTTCGTTTAAGAAAGGACTCCACAGCAAGCCCACCCTGGCTCCTGTGCACGCCCCTCTCCATCCATATCTCTCCATGTGTCCAGTCTTCTGGATGTGTGTGTATCTGTGGCCCAGGTTATGGGGGAAATGGTTTCTTTTTCCTCTTCCTACTATTCCTGTCCATTTAATGCCTTTGCTTGGAGCTACTGGTATTTTCTGACTAATAAAGGAAACATCAAAAAAAGAAAGAAAAAGGAAAGGGCTCTGTACAACCCTGTTCACTTCTTTACTTCTTTTTGAACTCTGCTTGTGGCTTTCCAGAATTCCTTCTGCAATCTGCCCCGGGCTCTGCCTTCTGCCCCCAACCTCACACACCTGTTTTTCATCTCCCTTGTATCTGGTTCTATTCCCCTATTAGAATGTAAGTCTCTTATATCTAGTGCTTTAGCTCTTTTTGAAGAGATAGAGAAACAGAAAGAGAGAGACAGAGAGTCAGAGGGAGACAGAGAGATGGAGATAGAGACAAAAACAGAGACAGACAAACAGAAAGAGAAAGAGAAAATACACACATAGAGAGAGAATACGGGATGAGAGAGACAGAGACAGAGAGGCAAACACACACACAGAGACAAAGAAAGAGACAAACACGCATACACACAAAAGACACACAGAGAAGAGACACAGAGAGAAGAAAATAGAGAGAGACAGAGACAGAAAAAGAGAGTGTGTGAGAGAGAGAGAGAGAGAAAGAGAGAGAGAAAGAGAGAAAGAGAGAGAGAAAGAGAGAGAAAAAGAGAGAGAGAAAGAGAGAGAGAGAAAGAGAGAGACAGAGAGAGAGAGAGAAAGAGAGAGAGAGACAGAGAGAGAGAGAAAGAGAGAGAGAGAGAGAGAGAGAGAGAGAGACAGAGACAGAGACAGAGACAGAGAGAGAGACAGAGAGAGAGAGAGAGAGAGAGAGAGAGAGAGAGAGACAGAGAGAGAGACAGAGAGAGAGAGAGAGAGAGAGAGAGAGAGAGAGAGAGAGAGAGAGAGAGAGAGAGAGAGACCTCCCCCTTTATCTGAACATAAATGAAAAGAGAATGGGAAAATTTGCCAGCCACAATAAGGAATAAGATAAGTAAATATCCATTTGGTGCCGAAGTAATGAAGAGTCTGTTAGAGCATAAATCAGTATAATTCACTGACTTTTCAGAATATCGTCTGAGACTCATGGACCTTGATTCATACTCCAAATTACATTTTAGCCCAACTAATATCTATTTTTCTTTCTAAAGAAATTTAATTTCATTCATTTCCTTTCAGTGTTTTCATAAACTTAACCTTTTTTCTTTCCTTTATGAATTCCTACAAGAATTTCTGTTTGTCATTTGTTCCCCTTGCCTGAAGTAGTTTGGCCTAGTAAATGGAGTGTTAGTTAGTCATGGAGTTGAATAAATCTAAAGTTCTTTTTTATTTTGGACCAAAACTTCATTCTTGCCTTAGATTCTTATCGGTTGAGGAACTGTCAACACCTCAAGTCCTCAATTTAATTATTTAGTCTCCTATGGAGATGATAATTGCATTTACTTTACAGGATTGTTGTAAGAATCAAATGAAATACTTTATGGGTCATATGACCAACAAAATGTTGAAGCATGCATTTTTTCTTATCCTTATAACTTTTAAGTCTGCAAAATAGAAATTAAATTATGCAAATAATTTCAATAATCTGTCACTAAGAAACTTTATTAGGTAACTATTGAATGAACTAATAGCAGAAAAGGATAATCTTTAACCCAGATTCATGCATTTAGCATCTCCTCTCCCAGTTGTCCACTATGCCCTTACAGAAGAACTGTACAAGTCATCCATAGAATTGCAAAAGAACTTTACCTTCCCCTCCCCCCCAGTATTGACAAACCAAAAGGAAGAATCTTGCTCATACTGGTACAACAGACCAACAGTGCTCTGTGCCATAAAGTGCTCTGCCCAAGAATTAAGGGCAGAAACTGGACAGAGTACATATGTATCTCCTTGTGGAACTTCACAAAATGCTTGAGGGATAGAGCCCATCATCAAGCTTGGACCAGTTCTGTCCCCACAGAAGTAACTTGGAGCAGAGGCTGGGGTCTATAGAACATGAATTACCTAACGTGTCATCTCAAAGAGAGCAGAAAGTCCAAAATTGCTAAAGATCTCAAGAGTAAGAAAAAATTTTAAGTCATTTATGTCATTTATGAAAGTCACTTAAAGATAGTGAGCACAAGCAAATTAACCAAAGGGGAAGATAGCAATAATAAGAGAATGTATTATGGTTTCCAGGTCAGTTAAGAGTTGATGAATAAATATTCCAAGATAAAAGCAAATGAAACAATACTTGAAGAGACAGAAGACTGTGAATTCCCAAAAGATCATAGAAACACATTAGAATGTAATCATATATCATAATCCAATCTCTTCTTTCCTTCCTTGTGATTAATGCATAGTCCTCTTGTACAACAATTATTATTGGAGACTCATGCTAAATTATCCAGCTCTACTTAATTACTTGTAATTTTTTAAAATCAATAGGACCTGCATCTTAACAATTGAATATAAGCATGATTGTACATTATATCAGAATTTCTCTGAGATAATAACCTATGGTATCAATCTTTTATTTTATAGGTCCATTATTTCTGGGCAATATTTCTTTTATGATTTATTTAAATTAAATATGGTATTTGGATTTTTTGTTTTGTTTTGCTTTATTATGCTTTTATGGAAACTCAAGGATACTTAAGAGTATCTATAAACTGTTATAGGTCGTTTATTTTCTATTATAGCTATTTCATATGTTATTGTAATTTCTCTTTTCATTTTGCTGATTTTGAGTTCTATTTCCTATATACTTTTTACAGGGTATATTCTGTTATGCTGTTTCCTAAATTCTGTTCTACAATGTCTATTCCACTTTTTTTTCCTCATCTCTTCCTTCAGTTTCAAAATTATACCTCACAACCAACCATTCTTGGAGTCTTTATAGCTATTTCAAACTCTCTTCCAGGTTTATTATAGGAGTATTTTCTTCTGAAGTTTTATGCTGAAAAATATTACCCCATAATATTTCTTGATTATATAAGAAATTTTTTTTTGCTTGATGATTTCTTCTATCTGATGATGCTTTGCTCTCTTAGAGGCCTAGCTTGAATGTCTTCCTCGTTGAAGGGTAAAAGTCTCTTTTCAAAGGACAGACTGAGCTGGAAGTGGCTTGTGAAAGTGTTCATTGTTCATTACCCCTAAATTACTTGTACGTTTTCTTTGTTCCAATAACTGTAAGGGCTCCATTATAATGAAGGCACCTTTCATTTGAGGCCCAAGGAGAGGCTAGAGAGTGGGTTAGATTCTACAATAGCCCAAGGCCACTGGTGATTCTTCTACCTCATTTACTGCTCATTTAAAGCTTTCTTTTACAGAACAGTCACAGTGACCCCATTACAATCAAGTAGCCATCCACATAGGCCCTGAGTTGGGACTGGCCAATGAGGACTATGAGTGGTGGATTCTGGTGTTTATCTTCCCTGCTTACAGATAGTTTCAAGATTTCTTTGACTCAGTAGCTGCTATGGCAGGGACTTACAGGAGGGGATGCAGCAGGGCCAGGGGATAGGCAAGTAGAAATGGAGGGTGGGTCAGATAGTGCAGGTTTTGAAAGTTTTTTTCCTTTTAACTTCCTGGGATAACTGCATTGCTAGAATTCACTTTTCCCTTTTTATCATTACTCTTTTACTTTGCACTTGACAGTTTCTCTATTATTATTATTAATTATTATTATTATTGTGAAGTAATCAGGGTTAAGTGACTTGCCTAGGATCACACAACTAGAAAGTGTTAAATGTCTGAAGCCAGATTTGAACCCAGGTCCTCCAGGGCCAGTGCTCTATCCACTTCCCCATCTAGCTGTCCCTTTCCGAACATTTTTAAGAAGTAGAAAAGGGCTGGATTTGACCAGGTACTGGCATTAAGAAGACAACAATTAAAACAGCCTCAACTCTCAAAGAGCTTCTGTCATTTGGGTCAAGTTTTCAATGATAATAATAATAACTAATAACTAATATTTATACATTGCTTGCTATGTGTCAAGCACTGTGCTTGACAAATATTATCTTATTTGATTCTCACAGAGGGTATGTCCCATCACGACTCCCATTTTACAGACAGGAACACTGAGCAAACAGGTTAAGTGCCCAAGATCAGATTTGAATACGTCTTCCTGCCTCTAAGTCAGGCGCTCTATCCACTGTACCTCGCTGCCTGATCCTCACAACAATCCTAGGAGGTAGGTGCTGTGATTATCTCCATTTTTATAATCTTATATTATAAACTCCTTGAGGGCAAAATCTACCTCTTTTTTTTATCCCCAGTGCCTGTTTTTTGGGTTGAAATTTTACAGTTGAAGAAACTGAGGGTCCCAGAGGTAAAGTGACCTGCCCAAAGTCACACAGCTAGTACCTGTCTAAGATCAGATTTTAACTTAGGTTTTCCTGACTACAGGCCAGGAAATCTATCTGATGTGCCAATAGAGAAATGGTCTTGATTAGTAAGGAACAATGAATATGAAGAAAAGCACAGGAAGATGATTGATGCAAACTGACGAAAGAAGGCCCAAAACAATATGTGATGACTACAATACAACGATGAAAAGGGAACAAAATTCAGACCTGTGTTCAAATCCTCTTGCTACTGTGTCTAAACACTGATTGGGCTTCTTGTGGCTACAGTTTTCTTAGGCATAAAATGAGAGCCAAAATAGAAAATTTCTAAGATTTCTTTTCTGCTCTAAAATCTTTTAAAATCTGCTTTGAAATATGCTCAAACTTCACATGAATAATGGTTATCATATTACTTGCCTTCTCAATAGGTCAGGGAAGAAATGGAGGGAAGGAGAAAAGTAGATATAGTTCTCACTACTTATGTGACTTTGGATAAGTGACTGGTCTCAGTTTTCTTATCAACAAAATAAAAGAGTAGAAATAGTTGAGATCTCTTCCAGCTCTCTCTCCGTGATCTTACTTAATGGGAAAATAGACTTAAAACGCTTTGCAGACTGTTAAAGTGCTATATAAATGCCAGTTATGATTAGAGGTAATTTTGCACAGTAAGTAGAGAACTGGATTTGGAGCCAGAATCCCACTTCACTTTCTAGCTATGTAATCCCAAGCAAGTCATTTAACTTCTTCATTTACACATGGAGGAACTTGAGGATCTCTAAAGCTAAGAACCTAACTTATTAATAGTGATTTTTATTCCTTTTTATTTTTTTTTTAGGCAATTGCAGTTAAGTGGCTTGCCCAAGATCACACAGCCTGCAAGTGCTATGGTCCAAGGCTGCTTTTGAACTCAGGTCCTCCTAACTCCAGAGCCAGTATTCTATCCACTGTGCTATCTAGATTCTCCAATAGTGTGATTCTAAACAAACGGGAAGCTCTACAGAACCTCAGTTTCTTTCTCTGTAAAACGAGATTATGGCCTTTATTTCATAGATTTGTTCTGAAATTTAACCATCATCTTCTCAAAGCACTGCAAATTTTAAAGAGCTATCAACTTTTATATATTGCTAATATTATTTTAATAATTAATAATAGTAGGTTAAATTTGGAACAGATAATTGTCAAAAATGATTGATAATAGAAGAATTGATGTTATAAGGAATTAACAAGAGACTGGTACTCACAATATTGGAAAGGAGAAAAGTTGAAAGGATTAATTCAATATGGAAACCCCAATCATCTGGCTTCCCTCCCACCAGACAGTCAGTGAAGGTCATGTATCCCAATAAATTCTATTGAGTACGCACATGGCGTCCAGCAAGTAGAGGTAAAAGGGCAGAGATATTTTAGAACCAAGAAAAGGCCATCTGCTTCAACGGGCTGAACTTAATCCTCCGTCTGAAGTTGATCGACTGTCAGAGGGTGACGATGGGAAAAAATGTGTGTTTGTTTCCAGCTGGACTCAGAAAGTGTTTACCCTCATAGAGACCGGACAACTTGAAAGGAACAATGTCCAAGCTCTGGCTCCAATGGCCCAGTACATCCAGTGTCATGCTTGGGATGGCTATCCCAGCTTTTCCATTATTACAGTTACAACTGAGAATTTGTCACTTGGATTCCAGGCTTTTAAAATGCCTTCCTTTATTTATTTATTTTTTTTTTCTCTTCTTCCATTCCTCTCAGTGTATGAAGTCTCTTGAATACTACCAGAATTCACTTTTGAAATATCCACATTTGTCCAAGACCAAAGTCAGGAGCAATATATATATATATATATATATATATATATATATATATATATATATATATATATATATATATATATATATATATATATATATATATATATATATATATATATATATATGTGTGTGTGTGTGTGTGTGTGTGTGTGTGTGTGTGTGTGTGTGTGTATACATGCATACATTATATACACATATATGTATATATACATATTATATATATATTTCTTGAGCTCATGATTGTGAAATTGCATTGACTTTATCTAGCCTCTTAACTAAAAATACATATCAGTCTGTGTCAGAGACTGAATTTTGTTATTATTGCATAAGCATCTGCATAAGATGATTAAAATAAACATTATTTAGAGAATTATTATCATTACTGATAAATATAATCATGCTAGATTATACAAGTATTTATATAATACAAACAATTCAGTCTCGAAATCGATTAATATTAGCATATTGGTCTCATCACATTATTTTTATTATACAAATTTGTATAATATACTTTATATAATATTTTAGAAACATAAGGACAATCAGGTGACATAGTAGAGAGAGCTCTGAGCCTGGAGTTAGGAATCCAACTTACTGTGCGACCCTGGGAAAATCACATAACCACTGTTTGCATTGTGAGGATCAAATAAGATAGTATTTGTAAAGTACTTAGTATAGTACCTGGCACTTTGTAGGTACCATATAAATGCTTATTCTTTTTACTTGCATTTAGTAGCTATTATTATATGGTAGACTTGTTTATATAATATAAATATTTTACAATTTTTAATTATATTACATATTATCTAATAACTGTAATTAGAAGTTTGAAACTGCTTTCCTCTAGACTGGTATGTATTATGTGTATTCATCCTTTGACACCCTTTTTCATGAGATTTCCTTTTCTTCCAAGATATCTTTCTACCTCCAAGAAAATTCCTCCATTTCTCTTAGATTAATATGTTCCTCTTCAGAAGTCATAGCTCTTACTTTTTATAATAATCCTTTGGATCAAAATCATATACTACATTATGACATTTCTCATTTATAATTTTTATGTGACATTATTTACTATAACTTTTCATGTCAATAATTATGAGATCGATTACCAATGGATCTCTTAATTACTGACATGAAAAATACTCCAGTACTAAAGGTCAGGCTTTGTATCCTCTGTAACTTCCATAATACTTAAAATAATGCTATAAATAGGATAAGTTAAAAATTTCCAAATAAAAGTATGTTATATATTAATATATTTTATATGTGTGTGTGTATACACAAAAGAAGGATGTTATAGTAGATAGTGCTTTATATTTTAAGTCAAGATGATTTAAGTTCAACTATGGCCTCAGACCCTTAACTAACTGACATTGAACAAGTCACTTAACTGCTGCCTCAGTTTACTCATCTGTAAAATGGGGCTAATAACAGCACCAGCCTTTAAGGGTTATTGTGAGGATCAAACGAGATAAAGATTTCGGCACAGTGCCTGGCACTCACACACTTAATAAATGCTTGGTTTTTTTTTTTTAAGTGCGTCATACATTTTTATGAGATACTATTTATAATCTCTCTGCTGAGTCAGATAGAATCCTCACATGCCCATGGAGAGTTGAAGGAGTTTTGTCTCTGGGGGAACTTTCCCCGAATAAATTCTTCAATAAGCTTTGCCAAATTTCACATGACTGTATCAGCAGAGAACAGAAACTTGATCCATGACCTCCGGTGGTATTCTGAGTGAAGAAAAGGCGAGCAGTCTTAATGATCAGTAATGGATATTATAAGTAAGCTTCTCAAGAAGCCTATTTATAAGAATGCTAAAGAGTACTTATTAAAACAGCATTCAAAGTACTAAAGAGTATCTGGGAGTATTTTATGATATCCATTCAGTTCTGTGTAGTATGTGTGTATATATATATACATATATATATATATATATATATATATATATATATATATATATATATATATATATATATATATATATAATGATATAGTATATCATATTACATTCAGTGTAATATAGTATGATATCAAATCCTAGAGAACTTTTAGTATTACCATTAACATATACAACATAACACAAATCCAACATCTTGTTCCCAACTTTAACTAGAAAATCTACCAGAAAAACTAAGCACATTCTTTCTCCCATATCTCCCCACTCCTTCAAAATGTTGCTTTTCCCTTCACATTTGTCAACAATCTGTAAAATCAACTCTGGCCTATCTCAAAATTCACTGAAACTTTAGCAGGGAGATTTCATTTCATATAATTTTTGAGGTTTTCCAACCAACTTGTCTACTACTCATATCTTGTAAGTAGAAATTTCTCATACTTTAGAATCCTGTATCCAAAAGTCCTTTGTCTTTCTCATCAAGGAAAGAAGTGTTATTCTTCAAATATAAATGTAAATTTAATTTCTAAAATGCCATTTTTTTTTCTCTCTGTGGCTCCAATGAGCTCATTCACACTCAATTTTCAATTACAAAATGAAAACAGTCCAATGTTCTGTGGGAATAAATGAAGATGTTTTTAGTTTTCTAACAGCAATGGTAGAAAATGTGCCTCCAGAAAAAAAAGTCAACTAGTCATGTGGTTGACTACATAATGAAAAGTTGTGTCTCTAAATAGGACACCTTTTGGGGCATGTGCAAAAATGTTTATGTTTATTAAGGCACATTATCCAAAAATACGAGATGTAGGAGAGAAAGATTTCTTTAATCAATCCAATGCAACATATCTTCTTGTCTGGTTATAAGAAATTCCAGAATACAAATTCCTGGTTTTTTTTGGGTTTTTTTGTTTTTTTAAATATTGCATTTGAAGGGATTCTTGAGCACAGCTGCTACTTCAGAATAAATCATCTTAGAACACAGTTGGTGAGCAAAGGAATTTCACAGGCTTCAGCTCTTGACTACAAATTCACTTTGATTCAACATTTATTAAAAACCTACTATGTAGGCCCTGGAGATAAAAAAAATGAAACAAGGCCTAAACTTCCTAACTCTCTGATAAACTTCAAGTAGTCAAAATTGTGTGGAAAAAATTCTTTCGGTTTGTTTCTGTATCAGTGAAGTCTTTCCTGTACATTACAAAACATGAAACAGATGTATTTTAGTCATTTTTAAAAAATAATCATCTTATATCTAATATGTGCTATTACAGTTCATTATTTTCAATCATTTAAGAGCCAACAATTTTATTAGGAACTTGAAAAACTTTATACCAATGACAACAACAAAAAAGATTTTAGTAAATATTAAAACTGTTCTAAATTCTCACCTAATTCTTGGTAAGGTGCATACCTACATTTTCATAAGTAATATTAAATAGTGCATAATATGCATTATCATATTATATAGATAAACACGTAATATTTAATTGTATTATACATATATTATGCATACACCATACACACATACATTCATGTTATATATACATATATTACATATGGTGTGTATATACATATATAAATATGCTATACTTTGTTATCTTGTGTGTTTGTGTACATATGTGTACACGTGTGTTATGATTTATGTATGCATTATGAATGTGTCGTTTTATTGAATTACATATTTATACATGCATGTTATGTTATGATATATTATATTATAAATGTGTATTATACTATCCATATATAAATATGTAGTAAACTTTTGTAAAATATATATAAATATGTAATTGTGTTTTTTTTTCACTTAACATCATTCCAGACAAACATTTCCAAACAATAATAGCATCTTCATCTCATTTTTAATACTTTTACAAGCGGCTTCTCTGGGCAAAAAGGCTGGTGGATGGAGGCTGGAGCTGTAGGAGCCCACTGCATTTGGACACTTGTCGACTTTTTTGAATTTTTAAGTTTTGTAGCATATTGGCTACTCTCCTCCCTACCTTACTCCAGGTCCCTAGGAACGAGCTCAGCTCTGTGCTATCCTTTTTGCCCCCCTTCCCTATCATTGTTCATGAAGCCCCCACCTTGAAGCTCTCCCACCATCTGCTAACTTGACTCCTATTCAGGGGAAAAATCATGAAATCATGTTGACAAGGTCCACTATACAACAGGACACTAGGTGGCGCCATGGTGCAGGGTGCTAGGCTGGGAGTCAGGAAGACTCACCTTCAGGAGCTTGGAGGAGAGCTCATCCATTTGCTGGTTGGGTGACTTTGGGCAAGTCACTTAACCCTGCCTGCCTCAGTTTCCTCCTCTGTCAGACTAGAGAGGGCAATGGCAACCCTTCCAGTATCTTTGCCCAGAAAACCCCAAAGGAGGTCACCTAGAGTTGAACATGTCTAACAACTATTTCTTTTTTTTTTCTTTTTAAAACAGTATTTCATTTTTCCAAATACATGCAGAGACAGTTTTCAGCATTCACCTTTGCAAAACCTTTTGTTCCAAATTTTTTCCTTCTCTCCTCCTCTCCCCAAGTTAATATGGGCTAAAATGTGCAATTCTTTTAAACATGTTTCCATATTTGTAAAGCTAAACAAAAAAAAAAGGAAAAAATACGAGGAAAAAAAAACCAAGCAAACAAATAAAAACCAAAAAAGATGAAACCACTTTGCTTACAATAACTATTTCTTACCCACAACATTTTGTCTTTTACACAGCCCTGAAATATCTTCCCCCCTTTACCTCTTAACGTTCCCACTTTATTTCAAAACATGACACCATTAGATTTTTTCCCCTGATCTTCTCCTACAAAATCACCTTGTTTTTATTTTGTATATACTTACACGTGTACGCTTTCTCTGACAAAAATGTAAACTCCTTGAAAGAAGGAGCTATCTCATTTTATCTTCAGCTAGCTCCCAGCATATTAATTCCAAGCAGATTCCATTTTCCTCTTTTTTAGAAAATTCATATTTTTCCATTTGTTTTTTACTTATTTAGAATGTATTACCTTAAAAAGTATACAGTATAAATTCAAGTTGCTTCAAATTCATATTGCTATCCAAACATCCTAGAGATATTAATTAGATAATAACTCCATTCCTCCTTATAACTAATTCTAAATCTAATATTTCTCTTTGTATTGAGAAAAGTTAATAATATAGGTAGCCAACTTAGGAAGTTTGAAGCAAAAAAGGAAAAAATCCTTTCTCAGTAGCAAGACTTTTAGCTTCAATCACCATTCAACAGATGGACATCTGAAAATGCAAAGTATGAGCTGCCCTTTATTTAAACCGATCTCTTCCCTTTTATAATTGGGTATTCCTTCCAATGATACAAATACATGCATGCCTACCTGTCCCACATGAGACTATCCATCTCTTCCCTGAAGTACATCCCGGAGAGTCCGTCCAATGGGCGGCCCCTTCCTTGAGCTCTTTTTACATTGGTGTCAGAACCAATGGAGCACACAACACCTGGGGCAGTGGTCAGGACAATGGATGGGGGCCAGGAGACTTCATTCTGAATCCCAGCTTGGCCACTTGATCCTTCTAGTCCTGTTTTCTCATAAATAAAACAAGGGACCCCCTACTCCCTCCCAGTTCTTAAAACTACAATCCTGCAGGCTGCGGACATGACTGTAATGAAGTTCATGCCACAAACCCGGTAGAAGTCAATCTCATGACTCTCCTATATCTTATGAGTTACCCTTAAGAAGCGTAAAACCTCATCTGCTGGAGACGTTTGCCATTTGTGTTGTTTATACAAAACCATCCTTAGTGACTGGCAGTCTGGTTTTAATGGTTAAATCTTGAGATAGGAAGAGCTGGATTCAAGTCCTACCTCTTACCCAATGGACATTGGTCATATGATCTTTCCATACTCTAAATAACTCTTCAAGATTATGAGTTTAGTGACAACCTCCCCTTAAGAGCTCCCTTTACTAGCAAAATCACACATCCATTCCCTATCCTAAAAACTAGACTTTTTTTGTATTTTATGTAATAGAATAGTCCATTTTTATTTATTTTTATTTTTTAAAGATTTTTTAAATTTTATTTATAAAATTTTTTGACATTATATATGCATGAGTAATTTTTTATAACATTATCCCTTGTATTCATTTTTCCAAATTATCCCCTCCCTCCCTCCACTCCCTCCCCCCGATGGCAGGCAATCCCATACATTTTACATGTGTTACAGTATAACCTAGATACAATATATGTGTGTAAATCCAATTTTCTTGTTGCACGTTAAGTATTAGATTCCGAAGGTATAAGTAACCTGGGTAGATAAAAACTAGACTTTTAAAACTTAAGTCTTTTCTAGCACTTAAATTCTCCATGTAGGAAGTATGAAGAGTAGGGTGGAAGGATTGTGTCTTGACTGAAGACGCACTAATTAAGATATCCTGATAGTCCTGAGATTTCTTCAACTGGTAGAAACAACTAAGCTTAGCCCTTCGAAAGAATAATTAGTTAAAATGAGTACCAGATGGCAAGCCCTGCCTTGTTCCTTCCCCCAAGAGTAGCCCCAACATACGGGAAATTTTCCTGGGTTCTGAGATGTCTGCCAAGATTTCTCCCTTTACCCCTCAACTGAATTTTTTTTTAAATTATATTAAGGGTGCTTTCCTGCTGCTTACCCAAAGACATATGTAATGGTGCTTGCTCCAGAGACAAGAATTGCTCATTACAGCTGGTGAATAATCCCATAAGTCAGGTGATAATTTGGGTCAGCTTTCCCAAAGCCATATTAGACATTACCTCTGGAGACACTGATCATAAAGGTCCCAGATCTACAAAGCTGAGAGACCAGATTTTTGAGTAGGAATAGAAAAGCTCTGGACCAAGCCTAAACATTGTCCTGCCAACTTTATGCACCAACCACATTAGTGCCACAACAAGCAGCAAAATCCTATCTATTTTTAGGTATTTTAATTAGAAACAGTTGTAGCATAATGGGGAAAGTGTTGTGGTTTTAGTGTTGTAACTCAGTCTTTTTCAGTTGGATCCTACTCTTCATGACCCCATTTGGGGTTTTCCTGATAAATAAACTGAAATGAATTATCATTTCCTTCTCCAATTAACCAATAAATGAGGAAACTGAGGCAGAGTTAAGTGATATGCCCAGGGTCATACAGCTAATAAGTGTCTGAAGCCTGATTTGAATTCAGGAAAATAAGCCTTCCTTATTTCAGGTCCAACACTGGATCTAATGAGTCACTTAGTTGCTCAGGTCCTGTAGTAGGAGTCAAAAAAATGTGAATTTTGGTCCTGACTTTATCATCTCTATGTCATTTGAGTCTTGGTTTCCCTTTTTGCAAAGTGAAAGGACTAGGACTAATGATCTCAGAGAACTCTTCTAGCTCTAACATCCCATGAATTTAGGATTATCTGAAAATAAAATGTTCCACAAACTATTATTTTTCTTTTCTATAAAATAAGGTCACGGATTTATTTTATTATTTTTAAAAGAATACTTTAAAAAACCATTTTTGCCTCAAGCAAAAGTACGTTGCTGCAAAACAGGAAACTTCTCATGAATGAAACATTCTTCCAAAAGAACCCAAAGTTTAAAAGGTCGATAAAAAGAAATCAAAAGAACAAATTGTCTGGAACATTTTGAAATTATTTTAGAGTAATGTTAAAATTAAAAATAATGGTAAAATTCCATAAATGGAGGGAAATGAGCATTTATTGAATGCCAAACACATTTACAAATATTATCTCATTTGATCCTTATAACAACCCTCGGAGCCACAGGCTGTGATCAATCCCATTTTATAATTGGAAATCCAGGCAAACAGAGATTGTGAGTTGGTCAGGGTCACACAGAAAGCATCTGAAAATACATTTGAATTCAATCTTGACTCCAGGCCCAGTACTCTATCTACAGCACTACTTAGTTGTAAATTATTCTGCACTACTTAGTTATAAATTGTTCTAAAGTAAAAATTGAAACGTTACATAGCAAAGTAAAATGAATTAAAAATAAGTTTAAAAGAAATAAACATAAGATGTAAATAAAAATAGAGCACCATAGCTGATAGAGGACCAGACTTGGAGTAAAAATGGTCTGAATTCCAATCTTACCTCGAACAGAATAGTTGATAAATCTGTGTGATTGTGATTTTTAAGTCACTCACTTTTCATGTGGTATTATTTATATGGCCTGAAGAGGGCACCCAAATCCATTTTTAAAAATCACAATCCATCTACCCAACACTAAAAAAACAAGCAATGAAATAAAAACACCTAAATTATGTGTGGCTTCCACAGATTCTTTTGGTCCCATTAATTCACTGGTTTCCCAAACATATAAACATGGCAAGTCACTTCTAATGCTGGATGTGCTCCAATGAATGTTTATAAAATGGCAAGGTTTTACTAAAAAGAGAACTTATCGTTTTATTGGACAAATGTGAAAAGGGATCTGGACTATATCGCTGATCTGGACTATAAATCCTCTGGATGTTTTGTTGTTGCTCGGTCGTGTCCGACTCTTCGCCACCCCATTGGGGGTTTTCTTGGCAAAGATACTGGAGTGGTGAGCCATTTCCTTCTCCAGCTCATTTTACAGAGGAGGAAACTGAGTCAAGGTGACATGCTTAGGGTTCCTGAACTAACAAAGTGTCTGAAGCAGAATCTTCCTAATTCCAGAGCCATTTAATAAATTAATTTATTAATAATTAATTTAATAAATTGACCCAATTAATAAATGCAAAGATTTTTTCTTGTACATTTTATATGTGTTTATTTTACATAGACTTACGTTTGTCTTCCCTGGTAAAATTCATTCCCTTTAAGAGTAAGGACTACTTTTGTATCCTTACTGACCAATACAGCATCTAGAAGTAACAAGTTCTCAATAAATGCTCCTTGATATTTTTAGTGTCTCTTCTCACTGTTGAAAAACAAAAGGCTATTTGACCCAAAAAATTCCCTGATTTGTTTTATTTTCTCTCTAAACACCTCAGCAATCCAATATGGTTGAAAAATCTCTGGATTTTGAATCCAGAGGCCTGGGTGTGAGTCCAATCTCTTATCTATCATGGCCTTGGAAGGAGTCACAATTTTCCAAATGTGACGAGATTTTTGAATTTTTCAGAGTGCACTACACAGTATCACCATTTAATTAGCTGAAGCCTTTTGAATTTAACTGAAATCCCCAAAATTTGGTTCTGGTTAATGATAGAAGAATTTCTGGCTTTATTATCGCTATTTACTTTAGCTGCGATATCTAACTTTAGATCTATTGCTAGCTGGTTAGTACCTGCTCAGTCTGTCTACAAATTCCAGATAAAATCTCCTCTTATTGATGTAATCATTATTTTACCTGATATAGATCTTCCCCTTTGCTATTCTTTTTTTGACGTCTACTTCTTTACCTTCCCTTTTGTCCTGTAAAAATTGACCTATTCTGCCTCGTTCTATGCAAGATTTTTGAGGAGGCTGCTTGTGACCCCTTGGTTTTTGCACGCCATGGGCCTATGTGCCAAGAATATAGTAGGCTGGGTTTTAAATGTCTCCAGGGAGTGCTAACTATGATTGCCAGCAGAGCCTATCGACAAATCCTTGAAATACTTAAAAATATTTATTTTTTATTATTTAAAATTATTTTATTTTATTATTTAAAAATAAAAATAAAAATGGCAAATACCCCAGGCACATCATCTATATATGTTCTCTAGTCACAAGGGTTCTTTGCATGGGTCCCTTTCCCCTAAGATCATCTATGAGACAGCCCATGGGGGAAAGCTTTATGATATTTATCTTCCATACTGTTATTTGCTTTTATCAGTGAAGCACCATGAGCTATGCTTGGATGGCCAATGCCTTCATTTGCTTGATATTCAGGAAGAACAATGAATTATGGGAGCTCCATGATCTGTAGGAGAGTCCCCATTCATCCTTAAAACAAGTCTTCAGTTGGCTTTGTCATCCCTCAACCTGCCATCCTCTATCTCTTTAACCTTACACAAATTCCTAGGAAAAAAAAGTCTATCCTCATCCCCCACCTTTGAAGCATTTTTAAATCCCATGTAATCTGGCTTCCAATTCCAACCTTTTACTAAAATTGCTCTCTCCTAAAGTTACCATAATCTCTTACTTGTTAAATCCCATGACCTTTTCTTAGAGTTCATTCTCCCTGCGCTCAAGACAAAGTTTGACTTCTATGAATATTGTTCTTTCCTGGCTTTTTCCCCAGCTGCCTGACTACCCAGCCTGTGCTGGATCACCCTATAGTTCCTGCCCCCTTAAGTGTGAATGTACTAAGGCTCCTTCATAGGGACTTTTCTCTCTAACTTATCTCGATGATCCTTTGTTCCCTCAGATTTTATTATTATTTCTTTGAAGATAACTCCAAAGTTTATACAGGGTGCTCCAAATGTCTTTCTATAGTTTTGAGCTTTAATAGCTTCATAAACATAAATGCTATCAGTTACCCCCTAAATCTTGTCCGGAACTATTGCCAAAGACCACTAGTTGTTCTCATTGCTTCCTCTCTCGCCCTTCTCTAAAGCATTCTCCACACAACTGCCAAAATAATCTTTCTAGATAATCTTTCTGATTCTAGCATTCCCTGGATGAAAAACATCACCTGATTCTTCCTAGGATAGAAAACAAAAACATTTTTCAACGTGGCATATAAATTGGTCCACCATCTGGCCCTAACTTCCCTTTCTGGGTACTTTCTGTTCTAGCCAAAAGATCTAACAGCTATTTTTTTTAAATAAAAAATTCCATTTTTTTGTTTTCACAATAGCTAATAACTTTTTATAGCATTTACTATGCTCCAGGCACTGTGCTAAATGCTTTATAATGATCATTTCACACAACAACCCTTTTATTATCCCCTTTTTACAGATGAGAAAATTGAGGCAAACAGAGTTTAAGTGACTAGCCCAGAGTCACAAAGCTATTTAGTGTCTGAGGCTGGATTTGAACTTGTCTTCATGACCCCAAAATGCATCACATAGCTTGCCCCATTCCTACCTTCACATACGTTTTTCCTCATACCCAGAATGTACAACTCTCCCCTTCTCTTTGAGCCTTTATCTTCCTCCTAAACTCAAGCTAAAAAATAATACTTCCAACACAATACCTTTTCTGAATCTTCCTCCCTCACCCCTGGGAGCTCTCTCCAACCTGAATTGCTTTGTATTGGCTTTGGAACTCACTCAACTCCTCAAGGATAGGATATTCATCCCCAGTCTCCACATCCCACAGTATTTTATGCTTGATGTTTGCTGGACTAAATTATAGGAGCAGCGTAACTTTTTGAAGAGACAATTAGATAGATTATAGAAGCTTTAGGTTAGTTTATTTTATTTTTAATTTTTACTCTTTTGATGGAAAGCTACATGACATAATGAATAACTCGCTGGACCTGATTATCAGGAAAGATCTTGCCTCAGATACTTTTCCAGCTGTGTGATTCTATGTCCCTTAGCTTCTTCATCAATAAAGTGGGAATAATAATAGCACCTACCTAATAGAGTTGTTGTGTTGATCAAATGGATCAATCATCTGCAACCTTCTGCTTTTATAGTTTCTGGCCTCCCTGCAGAAAGGAGGGGATTGTAGATCATCCATGGTCTGTTCTCTGGGATCAATCATGATTGGTCATTGCAATGAATTCCAGTTCTTCTGATTTTTAGTCTTATTTTTGTTTATATATTAGGGTAGTCATGGTGCGTATTTTCCTTCTGGTTCTCCTTACTTCACTCTATCAAGTTCAGACAAGTTAGGGAATTTATATTTCTAGAAAAGTACCTATAATCTTTCCAATTTTTTACTCATCATCTCCTTATTCATGGAGTTCCTGATCAAATGTTGAAACAAATGTAAGTACCCCTTAGCTATTCATTTGCTTCTCCCTTTAGGTCAGAGATTATCAACTTTTTGTGTGCCATGGACTCCTCTGACAGTGTGGTCATTCTTACAGACCTCTTCTTCTTTTTTTTTTCTTTTAATAGTATTTCATTTTTCCAAATACATGCAAAGAGAGTTTTCCACATCCACCTTTGCAAAACCTTGTGTTCCAAAATTTTCTCCCCCTCCCTAAGACTGCAAGCAATCAATAGGGTAAACATGCAGTTCTTCCAAACATATTTCCAGATTTATCATGCTGTACAAGAAAAATGAAAAAAAAAAGAAAAAGAAAAGAAAAATGGAATCAAAATTGGAAAAAGACATAAAAAAGAGGGAAAAAACCAAGGAAACAAACAGTAACAAAAAGATGAAAAATGTTTTGAACCATATTCAGTCTCTACAACTCTCTCTCTCTCTGGATGTGGATGGCATTTTCCATTTCAAGTTTATCGGAATTGCCTTGAATCACCTCACTGTTGAAAAGAGCCAAGTCCATCAAATAATCATCACCTAATCTTGTTGTTACTGGGTGTGTACAGTGTTCTCTTGGTTCGCTCACTTCACTTAATATCATGGCTTGGAGTTAGGAAAAGTCCTTTTCTTAAGTTGAATTCACTTCACCCTTTGCCTCAGTTTCCTCATCTGTAAAATCAGCTGGGGAAGGAAATGGCAAACCACTGAAATATCTTTGCCAACAAAACACCAAATTGGAATAGAAAGAACTGGACCCAACTCTAAAAATAACTGAACAACTACAACCACCACCACCAAAGCTCAAAATTTAGTGATTACAAGATTTACATACACATCACAACCCTCCGCCCCCAAAAAGAAATAAACCTGCTTGTAATCAAATTATATAGTTTAAAATTCAAAGGATAAAAAAATCATAGTGAATTTGGTAGCAAAAGAAGTGAGATTTGAATTGGGTCTTGAGAATTTAAAATTTGGAAGTGGAGAGAAAGGGAAGGTCATTCTAGGTCCCTTATGAGCAAAAGTGGAGTAAAAGGAAAGTCCTGACCTTCTTCACTTCTGCTCCAAAGAATCCCATTATTTCTCCGTTTCTTCCCTTGTCTTGTTTATGGTCTAGTCAGTCACATCTTCATGATGGTATTATTACTCAGAAGCAAGGTTATCCTTTGAATAAGAAGCAGAATCATCCTGAGTGCCTCAGCTTTCACAGGTTCCCCCCCAGTGATTAGCATTCATTTCCTCATATAATTGCTTGGTACCACTATATATTTCTTGATGTATATACATGCTTCAGTCCCCCATAAAATATTAGCTCTTTGAGGGCAAAGACTGCTCCCTTTGTGTTAGCAGGGCTTAACCTAGTAATTAAATGTTTATTGATGAATAAATCAACAAAGGTTTGGGATTGATTTAATTTTTTTTTTACTTTTTATGAGAATAGGTTATAACCCATTAACTTATAAAATGCTTTAGCCCCAGTAAGAATAAGAATAAATTTACATACTAGTTAGTACACAATTTTATATTTCAGAGAGACTTAAAGATCTGCAGAGTGAATTTAGGAAAGATAGACAGACAGATAGAATTACTCATTTTTAAATTTAAGGAAAAATCTGAACAATATTTAGTAGAGAAAAAAAGAATGGAAACTATGTAACAGGTATTATATTATAGTAGAGAGTTCACCTTGGAATTTTGAGGTGTTTTGGGTTAGCTGTTCACCTCCTGCTTTATTTCTGTTAGAAATTTTTCTTTGAGGCTTTGTTTATAAGTATTTTGGAGCTATTCTCCTCTTCCGGATTTGTATTCTCAGAATTCCTGGGTTCATAATAACTATTTTTTGTTTGTTTACTAAGTCTTCAAGCCATCCTTTCCAAATAAGAAGTCTGGGTTTGGTGCAGGTTTTTCATGCTACTGGCGAGACTTTTTATGACCTGGTATGGTCTCAGTCTGTCATATGTGTCTTGTCACCACATTCATACTGTAATCTTCAAGATTCACAGGAGCTACACATTTTTACAAAACCTGTATTACTTGATCAAAATGAGCTATTTGTTTTTCGCCTGGGTTTTCTAGTCGCCAGATCCAGCTTCAGGATAATCCAAGGTGGAGCTCTAATAGACAGTTTCCTGGTGCCAGCTTCAATCTGTTAACTGAAAGATCTGTCTGCCTCACCCTATTCTTCTCCACAAGACTGAATTTATGGTCCCTTATCTGGGACAGAAGGGAAAGTACTGAGGTCTTGTTCATTTTTTTCCCTCAATAGTATTTTATTTTTTTAGATACATGTAAAGATAGTTTTCAACATTCGTTTTTATTAGGCTATGTTCCAAATTTTTCTCCCTTTCTGTCTTACCCACCCTTCTCCCTGACAGCAAGCAATCTGATATTGGTGAAATAGTGCAATCTTTTAAAACATATTTCCATATTTGCCATGTTGTGCAAGAAAAAATCAGAACAAAAGAAAAAAATATGAGAAAGCAAAAGCAAACAAAGGTAAAAATAATGAGATTTGATCTACATTCAGTCTCTATAATTCTCTCCTTGGATGCAGATAGCATTTTGATATAAGCCCAGTAGAGACTCTGTTGGATCGAAGGGTATACAGTTTTATAGCCCTTTGGGCAGAGTTCCAAATTGTTCTCCACAACGGTTGGATCATTTCACAACTCTACCAATAATGCTTTAATATTCCAGTTTTCCCATATCCCCTCCAACATTATCATTATTTTTTCCTGTCATCTTAGATAATCTGAGAGGTATGAAACAAGTTGTCTTAATTTGCATTTTTACAAAACTAACTTCTTTATCTGAAAATTGTCTGTTCATATGCTTTGACCATTTATCAATTAAGGAATGACTTGTATTCTTATAAATCTGAGTCAGTTCTCTATGGATTTTACAAATGAAGCCTTTATCAGAAACACTGGCTATACAAAGTTTCCCAGTTTTCCGCTTCCCTTCTAATTTTGCTTGCATTGGTTTTGTTTGTGCAAAACTTTTTAATTCAATGTAATCAGAATTATCCAGTTTGCATTTCATAATGTTTTCTAGTTCTTCTTTGGCCATAAGTGCCCCTTTCTCCAAAGATCTAACAGATAGACTATCCCCCCTTGCTCTATTAATTTGTTTATAGTATCACTCTTTATGTCTAAATCATGAACCATTTTGACTTTATCTTGGCACAGAGTGTGTAATTTTAAGCTAGTTAATGCCTAGTTTCTACCATACTGTTTTCCAGTTTTCCCATTGAGTTCTTATCCCAAAAGCTGGAGTCTTTGGGTCTATCAAACACTAGATTACTATCATCATTGACTATTGTGTCTTGTGAATTTCATTAATCAACTACTCTATTTCTTAGTCAGTATCAAATGGTTTTAATGGTCATGAGGTCTTGTTCAGTCTATGCTTGGAACTCCCTCCTAAAGGCGAGTAACAGAGCTGTGTCCCCCATTCTGCACAAGGGACCTGATCCAAGATCCCCACTCTTGCAACCCTTTTCTCCATACTAGCGGCTAACTTCCAGAACCTGTTTCCTTGGTTAGAGCAACAATGTCAGCATTTCAGAACCTGGAGGTTGGGTTTGAGATCTCCTCTCTGAGGTCAGAGAACCATGATTCTGTGCCTACCATTTCACCTCCTGACAGTACTTACAAAACAGTGTCTATTCATACACTGATGTGGGAAACTAGGGAAGGTGTAGATAATATCCCAGTCACTAATACAGGTAGACAATGTGTGACATATCAACCAGGAGAAGTAGTAGCATCAGGTTTACAGATACAGACTCCTAATAAGCAACCTGGTGATAAGTCACTCACATTCTGACTCCAAGCAGCAAAATCCAAGAATATACTGGACAGCAGCTGTGACAGCTGACTGACCTATGCTCACTACCTATATAAATGGCATATCATTAGAAGGCTTGGTAGATACTGGTGCAGATCAAGATGCCAATTGGCTCAGTCACTGGCCAAAGACTAAGGCAGATACCTACATGTCTGGTGTAGGAGGATCAATAGCAACTAAAGTTAGTGCTACCCCACTGAGATGGACATTTGAAGGTGAAACAGGAGGTTTTGCTCCTTTTATAGTTGAAAAAAATCCCCATCAATCTGTGGGGAAGAGACATTTTACAACAATTAGGTTTAAAAATGAGTACTTTAGTTTTTAGGCAGGGCAGCTGTTGAAGGCCTACCACCACTTTCACCTGTTCCTATCCAATGGAAAACTGATACACCAGCATGGATAGAACAGTGGCCCTTAGCTAGCGAAAAAATTAGGCCTTATTAGACATAGTACAGGAACAACTTAACCAAGGACACTTATAACCTTCTCTTTAAAGTCCTTGGAATTCCCCAGTATTTATTGTAAAAAAGAAATCTGGAAAATGGAGGACGGTGACTGATTTAAGAAAGGTAAATGAACAGATGGAAACTATGGGAACTCTTCAAACTGGACTCCCATCTCCTACTCAATTGCCTAGAGAATGGCCTCTTTGGGTTATAGATATTAAGGACTGTTTCTATTCTATCCCTCTAGATAAGGAGGATATGAAAAGATTTGCCTTTTCAGTGCCCAGCCATTGTCAGCTCACCCCTACAAGGTTCAAAAGTGACCAAAATCATGAAATCATAAAAACATTGGGCCAAGGTGTAGCATATGGAGGGAGAAGTAATGGGCTACATTTTCTACTCTAGAACACAACAAAATGCCTATTGAAACAAAGATATGAAAAAGGATTTAGCAGTAAATTAAGAATAGAGAGCTTAATTGAAATCTAGCTGAGCCTTATAAAATATATGAATGGACAGATTTGCCACAGGGAATGAAAAACAGCCCTACTATGTGCCAAATGTATGTTGCTGCTGCTCTTACTCCAGTAAGAAAAGCATTTCCAAAAGTAATGGTATTACATTACATGGATGATATATTGGGATGTGCATCTGAGGAACAAATGTTAGAAGCAGGTCTACAAAAGACCATGGAAATACTAAGGAATTATAAATTGCACATAGCTCCAGAAAAAATTCAAAGACATGCTCCTTTTCAATATTTAGGATATGAAGTATATCCTAAGGTGCTTACAGTACAAAAACTCTCCTTAAGAACAGAGAAGCTAAACACCTTAAATGACTTTCATAAATTGATAGGAGATATCCAATGGGTGCGTCCCATGCTAGGCTTGACTACCTGTCAATTGCAACCTCTATATGACATTTTAAGGGGAGACAATGCTTTAAACTCACCACGCCAGCTTACAAAAGAAGTGCAAGAGGCTTTAAGAGAAGTTGAACTGCCTTTATACAATGTGGTTGAAAGAGTCACTCAAAAACCCTTGGAAATATCAGTTTTTGCTACACAAGAGGCACCCACAGCAGTCCTTCATCAAGGAGACAATGTGATAGAGTGGGTGAACCTCCCAGCACAACCATTAACAAAGCTTGCTCCTTGCCCAGTGCTTGTGGCTAGAATTTTATTAAAGGCCATTAAGGGAGCAGAACAATTATCTGGGATAAGACCTGACAAGATATACACCTTTTATACTAATGCACAAGTTAATGTGTGCTGTGAAACCATCCCAGAGTGGCAAATTTTATTAGCCATGGCTCCAAATTTTACACACTGGTCTCCATTAAAGATAACCAGACTATTACATAATTGGCAATGGATTCTTGAACAAAAGGTTCCTAAAGTTCCTCTTAAAGGACCAACTATCTTTACAGATGCACCCAAACATAGTATTTGTGCTGTATACTCTCGTGACTAACTATAAAGAAAGTAGTCAGAACTCCTTTTCAGTCCACTCAGCAGAATGAATTGTATGCAATCATTCTAGCTCTTGCTTATTATCTGGGAGACATAAATATAATATCTGATTTGGCCTATTCAGTAGGTGTGGTACAAAGAATTGCCACAGCCCAAATAAAATGTGTAGCCTCTGAGATATATCAGCTCTTTAAGGAACTTCAAGAGCAAGTGAGAAAGCATCCAGGTAAGATTTATATCTTGCATGTCCACTCTCATAGTGGACTTCCAGGTCCTATTTTTGATGGTAATTCAAAGGCAGATAGCCTTCTAACCATGTTGGCCAATATTCCTTTATTTCAAGAAACCCAAGAATCTCATTCTAAATATCACAGGCTGCCCAAACTCTACATTTACAATTTGGAATAACAAGAGAGGAAGCTAGGAGCATAGTAAAAGCCTGTACAGCTTGCCTTCCTTTCCATGCTCCTACACTCCCTCCAGGGAAGAACCCTCATGGTTTGAGACCTAATGAAATTTGGCAAATGGATGTGACCCATTATAAATCTTTTGGTCGTCTATCTTTTATCCACATTGTGGTAGACACCTTTTCAGGATTCACTTTTGCAATACCAGCAGCAAAACAGACAGCCTGAGTGGTCACTGAATTCCTTATACAAACGTTTGCAATTATGGGTGTGCCAAAAGTAATAAAAACAGACAACGGACCTGCATATACTTCTACATTTTGCACACTTTTGTGCACAGTATAAGATTTTACACACCATGGGCATACCCTTTAATCCTCAAGGACAGGCAATAGTAGAGAGGAGAAACAGAGACATTAAGATGCTCCTCCAAGAAACTTACATGAACTGATGAGTGACACTTCAACAACAATGTTGTATGAAGATGTATTCTGATGGAAGTGGAAATCTTCAACATAAAGAAAATCCAACTCACTTCCAGCTGATCAATGATGGACAGAAACAACTACACCCAGAGAAGGAACACTGGGAAATGAATGTAAATTGTTAGCACTACTGTCTATCTACCCAGGTTACTTATACCTCCGGAATCTAATACTTAAAGTGCAACAAGAAAATTGGATTTACACACATTTATTGTATCTAGGTTATACTGTAACACATGTAAAATGTATGGGATTGCCTGTCATCTGGGGGAGGGGGTAGAGGGAGGGAGGGGAAAATTTGGAGAAATGAATACAAGGGATAATGTTATAAAAAAATTACTCATACATATCTACTGTCAAAAAAAATTTATAATTATAAAATAAAAAAGATGCTCCTCCAAAAACAAAAGAAAGGGGGAGCCACAGGTAACCCTAGAAAACTTCTAAATCTAACTCTTTATACTATTAACTTCTTGATTTTTGACAAAGATGCACCAGCTCCAACGACAGGTTTTATTAACCCACCAGAAGGGCAGTGTCCAGTGTGAGCAGCTCCACTGTCTTTAGATAATCTCCAGGTCATGTGGAGAGACCCAGAAAGTGGTGAATGGAAGGGACCAGATAGGTTAACTGCTTGGGGGAGAGGGTTTGCTTGTATCTCCACAGATGGAGAAGGAATCAGATGGGTGCCAATGAGCCATATTTTCCTTGTCCATCAGAGAGAGATGGAGCAGACCCTTGAAACGAAGGAGAAGACCCAAGAAACATCAGGTGATTTCATTGCTGACTGTGCCCACCACTGAAAGAACCCAGCAGTTATGGTATTTGATTCATGGACATCAAATATTGTTGGACTTTAAAACCCTCAGGAATCATTGGATTCTCTGAGACATGAAAAGACAGTTGTTAGACTTCAAAACCCTCAGGAATTATTGGGTTCTCTGAGACCTGTTAAGACTGTTGTAGACTTGAAAACCCTCAGGAATCATTGGATTTTCTCAGAAATGATAAAACTGTTGCAGGATTTCAAAATCTGCAGGAATCATTGGATTCCCTAACACATAAAAAGACTGTTGCAAGACTTCAAAAACTTGTGGGGATCATTGGATTCCCTGACACGTGAAGCAATGGACAATTGATTGCTGAAGAAGGTTTATATACCCTCCTTTTAGGACTTCTGGAAATCTTTTACAAGGCCATGTTTGTTATATCACTACTTGCATCTATAATTCATGTTTGTTAATCACATCGAGCCCGCACCAGCTTGGGGAGAGTCACCACTAATAGCCTGTGCTTTATTGCTATGTGCTTGTGTAATATCTCCCATGCTGGTGGGTTTGTGCATACCTGTTTCTAATGAGACTCTTTAGCCCAGAAACCTGCCAGCAATCCCCACTTCCCTTTGGTGCTTTTCCTCTCCCTTCCTGATTTGTCAGGGAGGGCGTGATCACCTCCTTTTTGGGGTTCTCACTTCCCCTAGAAGTCAGGGATGGATCGACCATTTGTGTTCTAAACAGAAGAAAGTGGGAGATGTGAAGGGCTGAAATTCTTGAGTCAATGCACTGGGGTTGAACAATCGAGCAGTTGAGGCTAATTACTGATTGGACAATACTCTATAAAAATATGCTTGGAAAATGGCCCTTCCCACTATGCTGTGCTGGCCCAATTATTTGGTGTATACAGAGAATTGTGGGAGAGACTAGGAGGTGCAGGGAGACTATCCAGGGTCACTTCTGCAAGAGAGACGAGGCTGTAAGGTTGCAGAGATCCTTCATGTCCACTCTCTTCACTTCTACAGCTAAAGACCAAGAATAATGACTTTTGCTTATCCTGACTCTGGCTGATTCTAAGGCATCCAGGGTGCTAAAGCAGTCGCCTACACATAAGTGTTCTGGAATATTATTGTTCTGTAAGAAATGACCAGCAGGATGATTTCAGAGAGGCCTGAAGAGACTTATATGAACTTATGCTAAGGGAAATGAGCAGAACCAGGAGATAATTGGACACAGCAATGGCAAGATTATGCAATGATCTATTCTGATGAATCTTTTCAACAATGAGAGGATTCAGGCCAGTTCCAATGGTCTTGTGATGGAGAGAGCCATCTGCAGCCAGAGAGAGGACTATGGGAACTGAGTGTGTATCACATAGAATTTTCACCTTTTTTGTGGCTGTAGGCTTCTTTTTGTTTTCTTTCTCACTTTTTTCCTTTTTAATCTGATTTTTCTTGTGCAGCAAGGTAATTGTGGAAATATTATAGAAGAACTTCACATGTTTAACGTATTTTAGATTACTTCCTATCTAGGGGATGAATAGAAGAAAGAGAGGGAGAAAAATTTGGAATACAAGATGTTGCAAGGGTGAATGTTGAAAACTATGCATATATTTTGAAAATAAAAAGCTTAAAAAAAATAAAAGTAAAGGTAGAGAGTAAGAATTTGCTAAATACCATAAATATAAATCTAAAACCCCCAAATTCCAGAAAATGTTCACCTTACATCCTATTATTCTCACAATACTACACAGTTTCCAACTTTTTCTCATAAGGTAGTCAAATATTAAAGTGACAAGCCTGGGAAAGATCTAGGATTAATGTCTAAAGACATACAGATATCATCACAATGATACTCCATGCTTACTTAATACTTGATCTCTTTAAATACTTTATAGTCATTAATTAAAGTTCACTCTAAGGCATATTATTAAAATTTTACAGGTGACCAGCTTAAGTGTAGTATTTAATATAGTAAATCCATATCAGAATTAAGAAAAGAAGCTGGACTTCTAGATTCCCCATGTATATATTTTACCCATTGTACCATATTTATTTTTAGCCAGTTTTATGAAAAATAAAATTGTTGGCTTGGGGGAATTTTTAAAGTTGAAATAATTGTACTATATGAATTGTTTACAAGTAGGACTGTGATTCCTTCACAAAAAATGAGGGGGGGAATGTGTTTCTTTTAAGAGGCTGATAAATTCTTAAATTGGTATTATTGCTTTATTATTCTTTTGGATAGTTTACTTGCTTCCAAATAAACAATCCAGTGAAGAATCTGGAATGCAAGCCCAAAATAAGATCAACATCCAGATGGATGATAGAAAAAGTAAAAAGTAGCTCAAAGTCTTCTCTGAAATTTATAGAAACATAAAGACTCAGCAGAAATAGAATAACAATAAAAATGTAAGCCACATTCCACCACGCTACTGGAGACTAGGGGAGAAGATAGAGGAAGGAGGAAATACAAGAGGAAGAAAATTAAATAATGAAGAGATATCTTGATATTAGATGAAAATTAAGAAAATGAGAAGATATAACGCTTTAGAAATGGAAAGATAGAAAGTAACTACTACTACTCAAAGAAAAGAATGTTCTTTCTCTAGAAGATGAGTCCCAGTTCTAAAAAAGAGATATTCCTTAAAATTAAGAAGTGTGATTCCCTTATAGGCTAATAAAAAAATCAGTCCTTTGTTATACTGTATATTCTCCATGCACTGTTTTGATTTCTCAACTGAATATTCTGAGCAGGATATATTCAGCATGAAAAGGAATGTTCTGCTCAAAGACCCCCACTGTAAACCAATAAATCTATTTTCTTTTCTTTTTTTTTCTGAAGCAATTGGGGTTAAGTGACTCGTCCAGGATCACACAGCCAGGAAATGTCTGAGATCCGATTTGAACTCAGGTCCTGCCGACTTCAGGGCTGGTGCTGTATCCACTGCACCACCTGGCTGCCCCAGACATCTGTTTTCTAATACTCATTAGTCTTGTTTCCCAATAGACAAATTTCTTAAGACACAGTCACTACTATATGACCCGATCAATCAAATGTTCCACAGAACCGGGAACTAGGTAGAACTCTAGATTGAAGTTCTTGCTGGCGTACAAAGAGTCTAATCTCTATCCTTTATTATCAATCGAACTTGTCTTTCTAAATCACTACCAAGCTTTTACCAAAATATTCAGTGCTTAGGGGGCTGAAATATTGGATGTTTTGGTTGTTCTAGAGGTAACGGTTCTAGAACCAGTCCCTTACAAACCCACAGCCACAAAACTGAAAGAAATTCCTTTAGCAATCCCCATGATACAAACAGGAAACCTTTATTGCTCAAGCTCATGCTACAGAACTCTTAACTTGATCACCAAACTCAAATTGAAAGTCCCATAGATCCTCATACAAGAAATGTAAGTGAGCTAGAAATTATTCCACCTAGTTTCTGCCAGTAGAATATCAAATGGACTTGAAGTAACTATCTTTCCCCAGACTTCTTTATTGCAGGGAATAAGGTGCCAGAAACCTGCTTTTTCACCCTACAATTCTGTGTTTATCTAGTAATCAAGGTCACTCAGAAAAAAGATAGAATGAATCAGAGAATACGTTTTGTCCAAGGAAATAACACGTTAGAATTGGATTTCCTTACATCTAGATAACACTATGAAGGGAGTTCTGTGAATGAGTTTTGGAAATTAGCCAAAAAAAATTATTGCTTAATAGTATTTCATAAAATTTGACATATTAGTAAATGCAATCTATATGATGTGAGTGGGTTGATGATTTCTTCCTTTTATGCTTTGCATTCTGAATCCTTCCCTGTTGTCATGTTTCAACAATATCCTGATAGGCAATAATAATGAAATAAATAATAGAAATCCTTTGTCATCCTTAATGTCATTTTTTCCATCATTTTCTTCTTACTTTTACACTTAAAACTTACAAAAATCTTCCTGGATCTCATCTTTATCAAGATTCCAAAACAATTTCAGACACCAGCACAATCAAAGCCTTTAGTCATGGTCTGAATACTGGTCAGTATAAATTTGTGTGCCGCCTCATACAATTTCTTTACATATATTTCTCAAAATCCTCTGTCCCATCTTTGATAAAATTGTCTCAAACAAAACCTTTTTTTTCCCCCTGAGGCTGGGGTTAAGTGACTTGCCCAGGGTCACCCAGCTAGGAAGTGTTAAGTGTCTGAGACCAGATTTGAACTCGGGTCCTCCTGACTTCAGGGCTGCTGCTCTACCCACTGCGCCCCCTAGCTGCCCCTAAAACCTTTTTTTAAACAACATTTCAATAGTGTCCTTATCAAAGGTTAATAATTGTTCCCTACTTCTGCCTCCTAGCTTGGTCTTTCTGTCTTCATGGTCATATGTTTATGTTTTTGACAAAAAAAAAAAAA